>NW_018165749.1:22852-23938 GCF_001263595.1 Phalaenopsis equestris | reverse complement strand
TTTAGATGGATATATTGGTTACCATCAAATTCCTATTGCTCCTGAGGATCAAGAAAAGACAACATTTACTAGTCCTTTTAGAACTTTTGCTTTTCGAAGAATGCCTTTCGGATTATGTAATGCACCTGCAACATTCCAGAGATGTATGATGTCTATATTTAGTAAGTTTATTGATGATGGATTGGAAGTTCTTATGGATTATTTCTCTGAATTTGGAACATCATTTGATGCATACTTAAAATATCTTAAAAAAGTTTTAGAGTTATGCGAAAGAACTAATTTAGTTCTAAATTGGGAGAAATGTCAATTTATGGTTGCAGGAAGAACTGTGTTAGGGCATAACATTTCAGAAAATGGCATGAAAGCAGACCCTGCAAAAATTCAAGTTATATCTAAACTGCCACCTCATACTAATGTAAGAGAGGTTTGGAGTTTTCTTGGACATGTTGGTTTTTACAGGCGTTTTATTAAAGATTTTTCAAAAATTACTAAACCTCTATGCCAACTTTTAGAAAAGGACAAGAAATTTGAATTTACTGAAAGCTGTTTAAATGCCTTTGAGTTATTAAAGGAAAAATTAATCACATCCTCTATTATAGTTTCACCTAACTGGGAGAAATCATTTCAACTGATGTGTGATGCTAGTGATTATGCTATTGGAGTTGTCCTTGGACAAAGGTATGAAAAGATTTTTAAGGTGATATACTACGCTAGTAGAACTCTTAATGATGCTCAAATTAACTATATTGTTACTGAAAAAGAGCTACTAGCTATCGTATATGCTTTAGATAAATTTGCATCTTATTTAATTGGAGCTAAATGTGTTGTGCACACTGATAACTCAGCTATTAAATATCTGATTGAAAAGAAAGATGCCAAACCGAGGTTGATTAGATGGATATTATTGATGCAAGAATTTGATCTTGTAGTTATTGATAGAAAGGGAACTGATAATCAAATTGCTGATCATTTGTCAAGATTAGAAAACCATGAATTATCTAATGTTGACAATGAAATTACAGACAGTTTCCCTGATGAATAACTTTACAATGTTACAACAACAACAACAACAACAAAGCCTTAATC
>NW_018165749.1:9138-22752 GCF_001263595.1 Phalaenopsis equestris | reverse complement strand
CATCAAATTCATGTAATTGTTGATTTACAAAAAAAGGCCGGTCAAAGACATGTTTAGAGTTACCAACGTTCTATATTGTTAGTTCATCTCTGATAAAAATTGACAAACATAGGTTATAGGTAATTAATGAGTTGTTTTCATGTGTCATGAATCAGCAAGCGTTTGATGATAAATGATGAATTTTTACATCGGTTATGATGTTATTATAAATCAACAGATAGTAAGTCGTGGCTAAACCATTGAAAAACATGTTAATAGAGAACCAACACCAAAAACTCTCCTCTTTCCCCTTTCTCCTGCACACTCAGAACCCTCCCCTACTTCCTTCTCGCTCTTTCGGTTTCTCCCAAACTTCTCATATCTGTCCAAAACTCTTGCTCTTGTCATTCCTCCACATTTGTTTCTGCCCAAAACCATCCCATTCTTGAAAGAAACTTTGCGATACAGTCGCCATTAGAGTTAACTGAGAAGACAACGATGGGATCACGGCTTATAGAGACCACCGAAACTCCCATCTTTCTCATCCTTCTGCTCTGCTCCTACCAGTAAACATTGAAGAAGGTAAGCTTGTTCACGCCTTTATAGAGCTAGTCGTGAAGGGACCAACGAGATTGACAACCTGTCTAGAAACTTAGATATTCATGTGAAGGGAACCATATTCTCGAACTTAGATATTCAATCGAATAGAGCACAGGGAACTAAAAAAAATCACAAAATCCAAATTCTCGAACTTAATATTCAATCACAAATGAGAAAGCTGCAAAATGCAAAGTAAAAGCCACAAATCGCAATATCATTTCAATAGAGCACATGGAACTAAAAAAAATCACAAAATCCAAATTCTCGAACTTAATATTCAATCACAAATGAGAAAGCTGCAAAATGCAAAGTAAAAGCCACAAATCGCAATATCATTTCAAACTATATAGACAATGGTAGAGAATATCGTTGGACGACGGAGAGCAAATGAACCAAACAGAGCCGAAGATCGAGGGAAGAGGGAGAGGAGAAGCAAGGCAAACACTAGCCACTAGAGCCACGAATTGGAGAAGAGCAAGAGAGAGGCTTGGGGTTCGGGGAGAAATAACATCACGAAGAAAGCTTTTCGTTAAACGCCACCACACCGCATTAACCAAATAGCCATCTAGACATTTTCCCACCGCCTCACAGCAAAAAAGAATTTATGATAAATTTGAAACTCGATATGTAGTGGTGTTACAATCCAATTTTATGCAATCCTTCATTTCAAAGCGGGTCGCCTCGTGTCGAGATCATAACAGATAGATTATCACACATGAACTCTTTGGAATGAAACTTATTTACTTATTTTTCTTAATTTTTTTATAAACACAAAGCCACTAATATGATCCAATCTTGTAAAATAAAAATACTTAAAATTCATTTTAATCATATCACTACATAAGAAAAAAATATAATTTTTTTATGTTTTATTATATTAAACGCTTAGTCAAGAGCTTAACGGTTTTGACGTACTCTGTTCCTTCACCAAATTCTGGTAGGAAAGTCTTTTCTCTAATTTCTATGTCCGTCTTCCTCTTGCTGAGCCTGCGCCATATACCCAACAAGTCCTTTCAAAAACAATCTGCCCGAATTGTTACGTAAAGTTGAATTGCTGACCTATAACTAACGTATACTGTTCAACGAAGAAAGAAACCATCTAGAGGACGTGCTGGATAAGTAATTATTCATCGAGTTAAAACTAATACACTAATATGGATAATTTATAAGTATGGATAGTTCTACCAGAAGACTTTCAACTTTTCTTTTTTTTTTTTTTTGGTAATATTTTTATATGTTGATGAGGAAAGAAAATTTGTGAGAAAATGAAAATTTAATTAAAATTAATTTTGAGTGACAAGGATGGAAAAGAAGAAGAAGACAGAGAGGGAGATGAGGAAGAAGGGCGCTCATTATAGAAGCTTTTAAGGTTCTTTGTCGAGGAAGATGGAAACAAAAGCTTATTTGTAAACACTGATGGTTGGCTACAAGGCTGAAGGTGGGAAAGACAAGCAGTGTAGGGTCGGTTTGGGCAGCTGTAGCTTATTAAAAAATAGTTGTGAAGCTCTTGAATAATAATCTGATACTCAAAAAACTGTTGTGGCACCGCAGCTAGAAAACTACCACTACACTTAGCCAGGAGTGGTAAGAAAATGTAGATTTGAGCGACAGCTTATTGGAAAAGCTGTCAAAATACGATCTGCCCAAACAGACAAAACTATAGTGCGGTGCAGCAACGCCACCACAACGCCGCCTAAAGTTGAATTGCTGACCTATAACTAACGTATACTGTTCAACGAAGAAAGAAACCATCTAGAGGACGTGCTGGATAAGTAATTATTCATCGAGTTAAAACTAATATACTAATATGGATAATTTATAAGTATGGATTTTTTCAACTTTTTTTTTTTTTTTTTTTTGGTAATATTTTTATATGTTGATGAGGAAAGAAAATTTGTGAGAAAATGAAATTTTAATTAAAATTAATTTTGAGTGACAAGGATTTGAGCGACAGTTTATTGGAAAAGCTGTCAAAATACGGTCTGCCCAAACAGACAAAACTGTGGTGCGGTGCAGCAATGCTGTCCCAAACGGACCCTAATTAATAACCTTGCAGGTGAAAATAATTTAATTTGTAGTTTGTATCTTTAATTTTGTACAATAATTTATTAATAAGGATGCACAGGTGACATCCTTGCTATTAAGTCTAAAAATATAAAAAGTAGACAAAATTATCTATAAAAATCAAGTTGGCTATTCTTTTATTTATTTTTTAATTAAAAAAAATATTTTATCCATAAAATAAGGGCATTCTAATTTATCATTTTTATTCTACTCGGATAACATATTATAGGTAAGAATTTAAAGTCTCATATTGTTTACATTAATATTCCTCTCATAACAAAAATCTATCTTTTGAATATGTTATATATAAGTGCATTATCATTCTACAAAAACTTTTAACTCATCCACCACTGTCGTAAATAAACACAAGCAATCATAAATATATATTTATTGTCTCACAAAATAGTGTTGAACCATATGCACCTAGACCTAGTCTTATATTTTATAATCAAATGTAAAATTTGGAAAAGTTCAATCAAAATAATTTTATGCTTCCCCAACAAATAATACATCTACTTTACATTTATGATATTTATGTCATCTCACGTACTCAATTGAACTAAGTGAAGCATACAATATTTTTCAATGATGATATTATAAGAAAACAATACTTTTCTTTATGAAGAAAGTCTGCAGTGATCCTTTTAGAGTATGATCAGTATTCATGATCAGTATTTGATTTATACCTAAAATTTAAAATTTTTTAACACAAGCAATCATAAATATATATTTATTGTCTCACAAAATAGTGTTGAACCATATGCACCTAGACCTAGTCTTATATTTTATAATCAAATGTAAAATTTGGAAAAGTTCAATCAAAATAATTTTATGCTTCCCCAACAAATAATACATCTACTTTACATTTATGATATTTATGTCATCTCATGTACTCAATTGAACTAAGTGAAGCATACAATATTTTTCAATGATGATATTATAAGAAAACAATACATTCTTTTATGAAGAAAGTTTGCAGTGATCCTTTTAGAGTATGATCAGTATTTGATTTATACCTAAAATTTAAATTTTTTTGTTTTAATATTTTTCTTTTAGTAGAGTGTAGACCTGGTTATTGACCTCACTTTCAGTCTACCTTTAATTCAAATTCAAAGCAAACTTAAAATCAACTCAAATCAAACTCAAATCTAAAATCAGTTCAACTTGGGCTAAGGACGATCAGCTCCTAGTTCTTTTAACCTTTCATAAAGAACATCAACCTTCTTGAGATGGGACCCATAATTTGACCTCAACTGCCTTTTCTTGAAGACAATTTAGCCAAGACCAAACATGTCTTTGAAATCTTTGAGTTTCCATTACCGGGGTAGGGTCAAGGTTGTATTTCGATCGAGGTGGCATGCCCATGCACCCCGCGCAAACTAGCATGTGTGCCCATGCCCTCACACCTCTGCCTTTGGACCGACGTGACCACACCAGTTCGAGAATAGTCACAAAATTTAACAGGCATGATAATGCTCGGTTTGGGCGTAGTGATGCCTGAATGTTACTGGGTGTAGTCACGCTCAATGATGGTGTGACCACGCCCTTGAGCCACACCAACGATCAGTGGACTTTTTATGCAGATCCAGTAGTGAATCAACAAGCTATTTCACAGCTGGTGATTCATGAGAGCTTTAGCTACAAGAGTAATCACGATCGTTGATCCTAGAGACTCAACCCACGATCATCTAAAGGCAGTGGGTGGAAATGACTCCTGTGACCGTCTTTGTTGCTCATTGCCTATATAGGCCCTCATCAGCTTCACCACAAACCCTAGTTTACACCCCCACTCATCCTACCTCACCAGCACCATCACCAACTACAACTGCAACTCCGTCAGCTTTAGCGGACTTTGGCAGAGGGTCGTGGTGTCGTTGTCGAACAAGAGGTGTTGGGCATCAACTATCAATTCAAACATGTGGGATGAATGTATGTTTATTTTTAAATAGTGAAAATAGTGTTTTATCTTTTGAAATTTAATATAAAATTAATTATATGTTGTTTTTAGGTTTTACTCCCTTACACTGGTCATTCATGCCATTTGTGATATTGTTTGGAGCAAATATGACACCCCATACCTTCGTGGAAGGAGATTCCAATATGAACTCAGGATTTGTGGTTCAATAAGTTTAGGGTATATACCTAACACATGAATCATAAGTTCTGTAAAAATGTTTATTAATCTAAACTTTTTAATTTTATTTTGCAAAAACTGTTCTCATGCCATCCTGAGCAAGAGGCCCACATTCGAAGTAACTTTGAGTGCAAGGGGAGTGACTGTCTTTGTGTCATGTTTGGCGAAATACGGTAGACATGTCAGCACCCTTTGTGGCTCGGCGAGATTTATTTGGCTCGCTGCTCAAAACCTGAGATTCTCTACATTATCAGATGAAGAGTCGATAGGCCAAACAAAATTGGAGCTCAGACTATAAAAGCAGGCATGGGGCCTGTAAGCATACTGGTTCGGTGCTCCCACATACGGAGTATAGGAGGAGGTTGTTAAGAGGTAATATTTTCCATCAAGACTTATTTTAAATTAAAAATATTATAACTATTTAAATAATTTCATAGGCTTTAGATTTGAGACGAGAGCTCAACGTTGTTGACATAGGTAATTCACAAGATTAATTAGAATATAATTCAAATAATTTTTTAATTTTATTTAGCCTCTAACTTTCTTTAATCATTTTTTCTTATAAGAGGCCTTCCCAAAGCTGAAGGGGAGCCGACTATCTTAAAATTTTAGGTCATAAATTGTTTGAGTATGAGTTGTGGAAGAAGGCTATCAGAGCCAAGAAAAATGGTCGGATCTACAGATTGAGTTCTCATGTATAGGCTTACGACACTCAATCCCTACTCTAGCACATTAAGGGCTTCTACTTCTACCACCGAGGATGATGAGATTCGTGGGATGGTTGTTGCATTCACCATAAATATTGAGACCTGATTTACTACTGAGCTCGCCCAAATGAGGTTTGAACTAGAGGACAAAAATAAAATTAGAATTAGATGCATTCCAGCATATCAGGTAGAGCAGAAAGAAAGCAACTGGTTGTAAAGGACTTTGAGGAGGAAGATAATGAGGGCACCGAGGAGTACTAGCAAACTTTCTTATTCATACTTGTTTATTTGAAACATTTCTTTCTACAATTTTTTTTTTTTGCTTAGTTCAATGAATTTTACTTATTTATGTGTTTGATTCTGCATTCAACACTATGATTTTAGTCTATAATTGGATTAATAAATTGTATTTTATGATATATCATTGGATTTGTTTGTGTTGTGATTGTAGGTGGTGTGGAAACTATAATAATGAAAAGATATCTTTTTAATTTTTTTTGATTCTACAAAATTTTTATGGCTTTTCTATGAAAAAACCCAATGATTTCTAGTTCTTCTATGGTGATAACTATCAGTTATTAACCCTCCATTAATATACTGATAGAAAATTGACAGTTCATTGATGGGCTAATGATAAAGCGGTGGCCCTTTTCTAATGGTCAATAAAATCATGACAAAGCAGAGTGAAATGACCATTTACTTTTATACTCCTGTTTACCGATAGGTTTGGCCGTCGGAGGCTTTCAAGGGCTTACCGATGCACAACCAATAATCGCCAATTCAATAATATATTTATGTTACTGACGGATACCGATGACTTACCTATAATTTTTATTTTAATATACATCAATGGGTATTACCCATAGAAATACTATCAGAAGGTGATGACCGTTGGTAAAATGATCATTTTTGAAATTACTGGCAAATATTTTAGCTACGCCCCAAGAACAATCAATAAGCTGTCAAAAATACATTAATTTAAAATTTTATAATGTATACCAATGATTTTTTACTATAAAAATTAAGTTAAATTCCTATAGTATCAGATGCAATCATCGTCTATAAGTTGAATCTATAAAATTTTTTCATAAATTCCTCAAAAAAATTGATTTTGCATATATCTTCACTACTTGCAAGGTGACCTTACCATAATTTTCATTTGGAGTCTTATTAATCAACATTAATCTAACAAACTTCAAGCAATATATTGTGAGATGGTTTAAAATACTTTATATATATATATATATATACATAAAACTCATTATGTCAGCTACGGTTGAGAGCTCCGCTAGGGCTTCCAATGGCGATTTCGGTCGCAATTGATTCTACCGCTGGAAGGAAAGGACCTCGCATCGTCGACTCTCGCTCTGTCATCTGGCGTCTGCGTCTACGTCGGCGTCGGCGTTCGTAGCTCCCTGTCGTTGCTCATGTTGCGATATCACTCCACTGCTCCTGTCGTCGTCTTCCTCGATATCGCTACAACTCCTGCTCGATATCGCTCCACACCTCTGTTGCTCGCAACTTCGTCATCTGCGCCCAACTTTCTGTTTTGGCGCTGCTTCTGCTTTTGCGCCCGACAGCTCCTCTACCTTTCAGCAATCTCACAATAGTTTTAACGCCGACAGTCTCTAATGGTGTTTTCTTCTTCTTTGGTTGAGCCGGACAAAGTCTCCTTTCCACAAAGTCTCCTTTGCCCATGTGGTGGGTAACCCTCAGGTGGAGTTCGCGGTGGTATTCCCCTCAAGTTATAAGGAATCTCGTGAGGGTACAAATGATTATCCTTTTTTTAAGAAGAGAAGTAGGAAAGGTGGAAATAAAACAATCTTTTTTCTCTGAATCAGAAATTTCTATTCTGGCGGAAAAATTCAAGTTTGCTCTTATTGGAAAATTTTAGTGGGGACACCCTCCTATGGATGTTATCAGATTGAGTGTTGATGATCTCAAGCTAGTAGGCAAGTGGAAAGTGAGACTCATGAATGAGAGACATGTGTTGATCCAACTAAAAGTGGTTGAAGACTACACCAGAATTTTCTATAAGAAATATCTTAATATCGAAAACAAATCAATGAAGTTACTCAAGTGGTCTCCTAATTTCGACCCAAATCATGAAACTCATATTGTACCGGTATGATTTAGTTTACCTGGTCTCAAGCTACATTTTTTTACCATCAGGTTCTCTACTATATTGGGGCCATCCTTGGGGATCCTTTGAAACTAGATCTGCCTGCTTTTAACCTACCCAGACCCTCGGTGGCCAGAATACTTGTGGAAAGGGATATTACTTTACCTAATGTTACCAAAGTCTGGCTTGGCACAACCCATAATGGTTATTTGCAACAAATCGTCATGGAACACAAACCCCCATATTGTACCCACTGTAAGATGTTTGGTCATATCCTTGTTAAATGCCACAAGCTCCATCCTAATTTGAAATCTAATGTTCAAGTGAATAAGGATGGGTCTGTTGTGGACATTTTAGTTCCACCTGAGGAGGATACTACCAAACAAGAGGTGTTTGACACTGCTATTACTGTTACTGCGAGTGATGCGGTGCTGGCATCTACAAACTCCATAGAAAACAATATTGTTGGATCATTACCTATAAATGATAGTCTTCAGATTGATAATTAGGAGAGCCTCACAGCTCCACTTCTTCGAAAAGTATCCAACGTAGAGGCAACTCATACTTCACATATTCTAGAACCTATTATGGGTACTACTGTTGGTGTTCTTCTGCTTCAGCTCTACCCCATCAGGCTGAATCTTCGGAGGAGGAATGGTAGGTTTACACTTCCAGAAGGAAGAAGAAGAATGGAGATCTACTAGAGCTCAGAAGTCTTATGGATGATACTTTGGTTACTACTGGTGATGGTCAGCACTTTACCAATCTGCTGGATGGATCTCTACCGAGAACTAGAGCCAGAGGCAAGACTAGATTGAGATGACCAACATCTTTTCAGCGCCCGGGTGGTTTTTTGGTTTTTTTTTTATTTTCATTTGTACCCATCTTTTATAATTTTGTGTGCGTGTTGTACCGTGAAGGTTGGACGTTTAGGCCCACCCATACAAACCTATTTGTACCTTTCTCTTTAATATATCAGCCCTTAGGTTTTTTTTTTTTTTTTTTAATTTCTTTTTTAAATTTTTTTTTTACCAATTTTTTGGGTTTTTACTTATATATATATATATAAACACACTTATTAGGTTGAATCTCCTATAGAACAAAGTTGAGAATAACTTTATATTTACTTAGAAGTAATATATCATTAATTTGTAATTGCTTCTTAATAATGTCTTTTAAAATGAATTGAATGATATGATCAAGCTTTGCATGGTATGGATATTAGTTAACAAAATTTAAATTACTTTATCAAGATTTTTTTTGTTAGTTTAGATAATGTCAAGTTATTCTTTAGTATAGCTTTGGATTTTTTAGAGCTTGACTACTTCTTGAAATTATTACTTGTTCATCTTATCTTGAAGGTTAAGCTTTAATTTTTTAGCAAAGATCCTATAACTATTCTTGATCTTGAAAGTTGAGTTTTCTTTTATTTATGTAGCTTAAACCTTTATTTTCCTGGACTAACCACCATTAATGGGTTTTATTTCAAAAATTTATCATGCAAAATTTATTTATAATTTTTTTTAGGTTATATTCTACAACTTGAATAGCTTTACATTTAGTGTTTGAAAAGTGGTAATTTAAAAGTAATTTAAGTTTGGTGCAATCATAATTTACAAACTTCACTATTTCGAGGCTTTTGAACATTAACATCCATAATAAGATCATGCAATGTTAAATATTTTCACGTGGGTACTTAAATCGAACAAAATATCATATGAGGTTAGGTAAAAAAAGGTTGTACAATTGGAAAAACGTATTAAGGGTAAATGACGAAGAGTGTTGCAAGATCTGAAATTTTCAATTTCTTCTTCCCTTCCCCTTTCACTTGAGCAGATCATGCAAATTTATTTCATTTTTTATTGTCAGACTCCATTACAAGAACTCATTTGATCTCCCACATTATTCATTTTCTTTTTTTTTATCTTGTATTTAATTTTGAACCACCTCTCCACTCTATTAAAAGAGCTGAAGGTTGGGGCATCGACACCTCATAGTCGGACTCTCCTATAGAGATTATCAAAACTTCTATCCTTCTCTAAACCCTCATAATACAGTCACAATTAGAGCCACCAACAAAGGGAATGATGGGATCGTGGTATACAGAGACCATCAAAACTCTTATCTTTCTCCTACTCTTTAAACCCTTATGATTAATTTATAGTCACAATTAGAGCTAGCCATGAAGGTAAAAAGGGATTGTGGTATATAGAAACCACCGAAACTTCTAACTTTCTCCTCCTCCTAGTAACTTTGCAACTTCTAAATGCAAAAATCCCATAAGGACTCATGAATGCGGTCTTCTCCTGATCCTTAAAAGCAATAGGAATCTGATGGTACCCTGAGTACCCGTAAAAAAAGTAGATAAAAAAAAAGTAGAAACTATCTAGCTTATCCAACATCTGGTTTAAAAAGGGTAAAGAAAATGATCTTTTATGTTGGCTAATTTTAATTTTCTATAATCAATACATATAAGCCAACCAGTGACATGTATAGTGGGCATGAATTCATTTTGTTCATTCACTAAAACTGTCACTCCTACACAATGGATAGAGCTAACCCAGACACTATTTGAAATCGGGTAGATAATACATGCATCTAACCACTTTACTATCTCCTTTTTAATGACATCTTTCATGATAGAGTTTAATCTTCTTTGAGGATATGGCTTAGGTTTATGATTTTTCTCCATAAGGATCCTATGCATGCATATTGAATGACTAATCCCTTTTATGTTTGTTAGGGTCCATCCAAAAGCTCTCTTAAAATTCCTCAAAACTCTCATCAACTTCGCCTCTTATAAACTACTAAGTTTCGACGATATGATCATGGGCAACGTAGATGAATTACCTAAGTACAAAAAATTTAAATAATTAAGAAGAAATTTCATCTCAAATTCAAGGGTTCCTCAATGAAGATTTAAAATTTTTAGTAGTGTTCAACAACTCAAACATCTCCCTAAAAATCTTGGATTATCCTCTATAAGCTGGGCAATCTCATCCTTAAATTTAGTAATGTCATCCTCGATCCAATTATGCTCCATAGGTTTAACTTCACAATACTCCTGATTTGGAAGCTACACGATCAATCAATCAGATCCATCCTATAACGTGCATTCTCATTACAATCACGAAGGAATTTCATAAATTTTAAAATATTAAAAATAACCTCCTGATCATTCACTCTTATAATGAATTCTACCTTTTGCACATCAATCATAACCCTACCAATGGTTAAGAATGATCTACCTAATATGATGGGTATCTCTTTGTCTTTCTCCATATCTATTACAATGAAATCAACATGGAAGATAAACATATCTTCCTTAACTAGAACATCCTCTATAACACCCCTAAGATAAGTAAAAGAAAAATCAATAAGCTGAAGGGTTGCAGTGGTAGGATACACCTCACCTAATCTTAACCACTTAAAATTTGATAATGACATGATGTTAATACTAGCACCCAAATTATATAGAGCTTTTACAAAGAAAATCTCTTCAATAGAAAATGGAACGGTAAAGCTACCACGATCCTTAATTTTCTGAGAAGCTTCTTCTAGATAATAACAATACACTCCTCACTTAGTGTTGTAGTTTCAAAGTCTTCAAAATTCCCTTTCTTGTTAAGAATATTCTTCACGAACTTTACATAGCTAGCCATTTTTTCTAAGGCCCTAAGTAAAAGGGAAGTTGATCATCAATTCCTGAAACACTTCAAAAAATTGAGAAGATAGTTGATCAAATTTCTGTTTCTAGAGTCTTTGGGGAAATAATAGAGCTGGTCTTTCTGAGTTATCTTTTATGGGTGTAACTGGTTTTCCTATATCCTTAGAAGAATCTTTTATAGATTTTTCATGCTCATGGTTTACTTTTCCACCTCAGGCTCTTTCCTCTGCACTTCTTCTAATTCTCTTCTACTTCTCAACTTAACCGCTTTCATATGTTCATTATTCTTTTCCATAGGATTAATCTCAGTGTTGCTAGGAAATGTTCCTTAAGGTCGGTAACTAAGAGAGTTAGTTATTTGTCCCAATTGATTACCTATATTCCTAAAAGCAATACCTTGACTTCGTAATTGATTCCCCATCTGTAATACAACTTCCTCTCAAGATAGCTTATTTTTCTTAATTTATTGATTTTAGTTAAAAAATAGGGGAATGAGAATCTTTCAAGTTAGTACTACCTAGATTGTTCCAATTTCCAAAAGGATTTTATTGATTATTCCCCCATTGTTGATTTTCTACCCCTTGATTATTATTTCAGTAAAATTAGGGTTATAGAAATTGAAATACGGGTTATCTTTCATATTGTTGTTTGCATTTAGGGTCTCAAGCAACAAAGAATTAACATCAACTAGTTTTTCAAATGAAAGCTTCTTCAATTACTTGTGGTCCTTATGGTTGATTCATCCCTAACTGGTCTAGTTTTCTAGATATGAAAGCTACTTCAGAAGTCATAATTGAAAGAACATCTGTGTCATGGACACTCGTTACCTTCCTAAGGTTCACTTTGTCATAACACCATTGAAATTTATTGGTTGTTATCTCTTTAATTAAAGAATAGGCCACCCCAAGGGGTTTTGATGTAAGTGAACCACCAGCAATAACATCGATGATCAACTAAAGAGTTCTTACTAACCCATTAAAAAAAATTGAAATTATCAACCAATTAGGCAATGCATGGTAAGGCACTTCCTAAGAAGTTCCTTAAATCTTTCCCAAGCTTCATAAATAGATTCACCTTCATCCTGACAAAATGAAGTAATATCATTCCTAAGCTTAGCCATTTTTGAAGGTGCAAATTATTTTTCTAAGAATTTATGGGCCAAGTCACTCTACTTCTCAATTGATCTTGGTGCTAATGAGTTTAACCACATTTTTGGCTTTGTACCTTAAAGACAGAGAAAAGCCTTAACCGTACAACGTCTTTGGAAACACCATTATAGCCAAATGTAGTGCGAAGTTCTAACAAAATCACCAAGTAAAGGTTTGGATTTTTAGATAGGGATCCCCCAAACTGGTTGTTATGTACCATTTGATGATAGCATGCTTCAATTCATATGTGTTGGCTTCAAAGACAAGGGTTTTGTATACTAAGATGGATTTCATCTATCGTAGAGTTAGAGTAGTCTCTGAAGGATCTAGGTGTATCAAGATGTTCATGAGTTTCTTACTTGTTTTGAGGATTGTTTGTCATCTCTCCCAAAATTTGTTCAAGTCTTTTTTTATTTTCTAATTTTCCTAACAATTCTCTCTAGCTCAGAATTGTAAAGTTCAAGTCTAGTAGGTCTTGAGCTACACATATACAAACTAGAGACTCCTAATACTAATGAGAATACTAAAAGTTCAAGTCAAAACCGTTAACTGAAACAAACTACTAAATTAAAAACAATGACACAATCAAAAAAATTTAGAACAAGATATGCTTGGTTATTAATGATAAAAATTTAAAATAATTGAGAAGGGACAGTGAAAACAACAATTTTTCAAGTCTAAGACCTAGAACTTTCACTAAAATTTTTTTAATTCAAATTCACCGTCATTCCTCATCAATGACGCCAAAAACCCGACACGCTCCAAATGCTGCAAAGCATGGGCTAATTGTGCAAGTGTACGTGGAGAATCAATATTACCAGTATTTGAGTCCAGAATGTTGATTCCACAGGAAATGAGATGAATCCTAATTGGAAAACTTCTAGCCTACATATTAGTGCTACCCTAAAATTTTGATTTTTTTTAAATCATACAAAAGCACTCCTAAATTAACACAATTTAATTAAAGATATCAAATGCTTGATGGTTTGTCCTTGAAATGGTTTTATTCAATTTATTGAAATTAAGAATAATAAATAGAAAATCTCAAGGAAAATAGGAACAACACTCCTCGTTACCCTATCCCGATGGTATAAAGAAGTTTGGTTAGAGACAAGTTTATTTCCATAAATCCCATTACTAACCCAATCATGACATATTTCCCTAACAATCGCATCTCCCTACAATATATATAT
>NW_018165749.1:4484-9087 GCF_001263595.1 Phalaenopsis equestris | reverse complement strand
TATATATATATATATATATATCCCTATTCCTATAGTTTAATGTGATTAACCTAGTTGATTCCACTACAGTCTTTCCCAAGACTTGTAATTCACCAATGATTTTAATATATCACTTAACCAGAATGAAATGTAAATGAAGTTTAGAAAGTTAATCATCACCATGGATAAATTTTAATTAAACAACATTCTCAATTCAATCCATCTAACGTAGCCATCCCAAGGAAGAATAAGAAGTCGACTCACTATGCATGCTTATAATATCAACACAATATATTGACCAATAGAGAATTCAAACTCACAAGTATTACAAATCAGAGATTACATAAATTACAACAAATAACTTAGATTTCTTTTCTTCACAGTACAAAGCTGATGAAATGCAAGCAATCTCTCCTACTCCCAATCTTCTGCTACTATCATACTACTTCTCTTCACTACCTGGGGAGAAGAAAATTTGAACACAAGCAAGGTAGAAAACCACCAAACATCAGCCACAACAATGACCTCAACCTAGAAACAACCTTGTCCTCTGCCATCTCCTTGCATTTTATAATTTTCTACCAAGTATCTTCCATGATCACAACACGTTTCAGCACAATCCCTCAAGTTCTGGCAGTCAAATTTTCCCCAACTACAACTTTAAGTTTGGGTGCCTAGAGACTGGCTCCTAAGCACCAGACTCTCTGTATGGGACACGTCAGTGGGTGCCTGAGCACCCTAGTGTGTGGTGACTAGGTTTCAATATCGTAGTGCCCAAGCACCCACTAGCTGGTGCCTAAGCACCAAGCTCTTGGGTGCTGGCACCTTGTCCCCAAAGTCTTGGTGCCTAGAGGCCAAGTGGAAATACTATGCACCTTGGCTCCATGTTCTTTTCTGCTATCATAAATTCAATTTGCTGCTGCTATCAACAAAATAAACACAAAAGACATTTCTCAATAGTGCAATTTCATCAATAAAGTTTATAAATATAAACCAAATTACTAGCAAACTTATCAACACATCACTCAACTTGTACCACAATTGACATCACTCAAGCTAACCAATAAGTGGGGATGACTAACAAGAGCATCATGGATCAAGTGATGAACAAATTTTTGAAGAAGAACCCTTAAACTTTAATGAGAAAATAAGCTCGATCGAGTCAGATGGCTTCATGATATCGAGAAGAGCCTCTAAGGTATAAATTTTCCTGAAAACCATACGGTGGGCATTGTAACATTTCAATTGCATTAGGGAATTAATGATTGATGGGAGAGTCACCACCACAACACTTTCAGACCAGTGCGGTAAATTCTTGGGTGGATTTTGAGAGACTATTCATTGAGCAGTATTTTCTTATGGCAGAACATGCCTAGTTATTGTTCGACTTAATGAATTTGGAGTAAGAAACAAAAACTTTTTGAGAATACAAGACACAATTTGCCAGAATGGTTAGATTTATCTCTTTATTAAACAACATGAGTATCGAAAGATCTATTACATGTTTTTTAGCCTACGATAACATATTCAAAAGAGTCTGTCTATTGCCAAGTGTACTATATACAAAGAGTTAGCAGATTGAGCTTCACATGTGAGTTGGAGCTTATGCTTGTGAAGAAAAAAAGACTGTCACAAAACAAAAAGAGTGCAAGTGCTTAGGCATGGGAAGGATCATAGAAGATGCACTAAGAAGATAAATTGAAAACCAATTCTAATTTTCTTCACTGTGAGAAGAAACACCCTGAACCTTGCAACTTAACAGTTAGCAAGTGCTTCAATTGCTACAGCATTAAGCACAACATCAACGATTTCTTTTTCCCAACCCAAACTCATCCCCCATTTAATTATGAGAATAACTTCAAACAATATAAGAGTGGATGACATAAATCTATTTAAGGCTAACACCAGAGGTAAGGTGACAAAGGACAGGTATGTATATTCTACTTTCAACCTCAGTAGTAGCCACAAAACGTGATAATGTCTCAGTCGTATCAGTGACACCCTCATGCATTACAATACCAACAACATCAGCAAATGTCACTAACGTATCAACTCCATTCAATGGTGCAGTACTGATACGCCTAAAAATGTATTATTTTCCACGCTTCATTTTATAATGATATTTCTCTTTAAGGGTACGTTTTCTTTTTTTTTGTTGTTGTAAGTACATCAAATTGAAGAATTTGGAGTGATTGGAGCAAAAGAAACAAAAATGGATCAAAACGGAGCAAATCGGGTTGAATGGAGGCACACCGGAGCCATGGGGACCAAAATCAGGCACTTAAGTGCCTGTGCCCAATGCTTAAGCGCCCAAATATGGCATTTAGGCACCACCAGACAGAGAGGAGAACGCTTCAGCGCCCCAGAATCGGCGCTTAGGCACCAGAGATAGTTTTCAATATATCTTCTAGAATATACATCGGATTTGGACGATTTTTGAAGCGTTGCTTCGTGTGTCTCATGGAAAATTTGTTAGAAATGATAAAAGTGACTTTCTAGAAGAATTTGGGGTGGTTATATGGAGTTATGAAGAGTCACTTGAGGCACCATTTGGAAGATTCATTGAATTTGGACCATTGAATTTGGACATTGAATTTGGACATTTTTGAAGAGACACTTAAGCATATCTTGGGAAATTATAAAGAAGGCTTGGAAATATTTTTAAAATAACCCTTGAACTCTTGAATCAATATGAAGAGGAGAAGAAGGCTTAGAGAAGAGGAAGAAGGCTTCGGCGTGGCCTCAAGTGGGGCGACAAGGTGAGAGAGAAAGAGAGAGTGTGAGATTTTCTTCTTTTCTTTTCACTTTGTTCTTGGAGAGGATTGTAAGGAGATTGCTTTTGATATTCAAGGAGAGTTTGATTTCAATCAGAGATAAGTATTTTCATTGTATTTTTGATTTTAGTACTTTTTTTGTATGGTTTCAAAGTCTTGTTCAATGAAAATTTCTTGTTGTTTCTCCATGTGTAGTGAGTAATTTTTTTTACTCTTCCCTCTTGTAATGAATTAGTATGCGTGTGTAGAATATAGAATTGAGTAGAGTGAGAACATATTGTGATGATTTCACTTTGTTCTTCATTTACATGTAAACTTGATCAACTTGCATGTTAAAATCTGTTGTGAGAACATGTAAGATCCGGGATGACGTTGTCTCAATCAACTGTGGTGGAATAACATGAGATTGTATGGATGAGAATGTAGTCGTTATAGTTGAGTGCAAATAAATAGAAAAATAATTTTTAATGGGTGTAGAATTAGAGGATTTTAGAGTGACAGGCTAAATCCCCCTAATTTTGTCAATTGTTTTAGGTTTTGATGTGAGATGTTAGCCTCCAGGTGGAGGGATAAGAGAGAACTTTAGAGTGAGAGCTAGTATCTTCCTTGTCTAGCCCATCTTCAGAACTATTCAAACTTCAGATTAACCAATGTTCATTATAGCATCTCTAGAAAGGGTAAAGAATATAATTGCTCTTATTTGTCACAATCTCTCTCACTACTTATTTTACTTTTACACATGTCACTAATTTCATTGCATGAGGAATAGTACTTTTAATATACTAAACCCCACTTTCTAATTTTCACCAAGTATTTTAGTTTAAGAGTAGAAGTATTATTATAGTGATAATTGTAGGATATAATCAAAATCAAACATTTATCGACCTTCCAAGCTATGTCGTGTTACACTAGACTAGATCTTCTCTTGAAAGCCATCGTGAGTAACCTCGATCTCGGTGGGATCGATATTCGAGACTTAATCAAAAAGCTTTATATTACTTGATAACAATATGTATACTTGCATAGAATCCCTACAAATATAATTGAAATCTTACTTTGCTTGGGATCAAGTTTTTGGTGTCATTACCGGGGATTAAAATCTTCAAGTAGTAGTGTCAACTTCATAAATCTTTACATATAAAAAATATTGGGATCAAGTTTTTGGCGTCGTTGTAGGGGATCACAACTATTGATCTTGACTTTTAGGAGAATTTTGGTTGAAGTAATTAGGTTTAGACTTGGAAAATTGAATTATCGTATTAATTATTTTTGTGTGAAAAGTGTTATTTTTTTGTATGAAAAAGTGTTGTGAAAAAAACTGTTTGTGTGAAAAACAAAGTGATTGTGAAAAATTTTTGTTGTGTTGAATATGTTTTTTGTTTTATTTGTTTGATTATTAATATTTTGTTCGTTGACCAAAGAAAAATATATTGAGATTTTCATACCTTTTTTATACTATTTTTAATGATATTGCACTTTAAAAAAATATATTTTTGATGTTTTGTTGCAGGAATGAACCCGGCCAACGGCGAGTTTTTCCCGAGAATACACGACAAAATTCTTCAGAAGCCCACCGATGGCGCCCTCGAGGCCGCCGATGTCTCAAGCTTTGGATAATGCCAAATTTTGAAGGGTTACTTAGGCAACTCTTGGGAAAGCTTGTCCACAACTTTAAAAAGAATATTTTGGCCAAAAATTGGAGAGGTCCTGGATGTTAGAAAGGCCCTAGAGGTTAGAGAGGTTCCATTACTGTGTAACAATTGTGAGGATTTCTTCGAGAAATTGTAAGAGTGGAGGGAAAGTGAGAGATTTCTTCCTCCTTGCTACTTCAAAGAGGAATTATGTGTGCT
>NW_018165749.1:2933-3494 GCF_001263595.1 Phalaenopsis equestris | reverse complement strand
CGTAATTCTAAACTACTCCCTGTGGGATCGATATTTAAGACTCCATTAGAGCTCTATATTACTTGAGCGATACGTATACTTCCGTTGATAAGTGTGACTTTACAATTATTGAATATTTAATACGTCCATATTTATCTTATATTTTAAGCATATATAAAATCCTGTCAAAATTTTTGGCGCCGTTGCCGGGGAGTGAGTGAGTAAAATTACGATCAGAGTAAGGGACAAATTAGGATTATTAGAAAATTTTTACTTAAATTGCAACTTATTTTTATATTTATGTTTAGTTAAATATATTACTGAGTACGGATTTCAAATTGTATGCGTAAATTTGGACCTGAAAATCTTATACCTTACGATTCAGAATTAGAACGCACTGTTAGAAGGATTAAAAAATTAAGAAAAGAACCTAGAAATTCTGATACAATAAAAAATAACCTGAACAATCAAGGAATAGAGAATGAACACCAACCTAGACCCCTAAGAGATTATGCAAATCCTACAGCTGATGAGATTCACTTATCTATCCAAAATCCTGATGTAGCTGCTAATTCATTTGAG
>NW_018165749.1:0-810 GCF_001263595.1 Phalaenopsis equestris | reverse complement strand
TTATTTTGGATGAATTAGAAAATGAAGAATTAGATTATGTTCAGGAAAGATTTGAGATGTTGGATATTACAGAAAATGCTGATAAAAATCTATTTCCATCAATTATAGAACCAACCAAACTTGAGATGAAAATATTGTCTAGTCACTTGAAGTATGTATTTTTAGGAGACTCATCTACATTACCTGTTATTATATCTTCATAATTAAATAATCTGCAAGAGCGAAGACTGTTAGATACATTAAAAAGATATAAGAAAGCTTTTGGTTGGACCTTAGCTGATATTAAGGGAATCAGTCCTTCAATCTGTATGCACAAAATTATATTAGATGAACAATATAAACCAAGAGTTTATCCACAAAGGAGATTAAATCTGATGATGAAAAAATTAGTAAAGAAGGAAATTTTGAAATGGTTTGACACTGGAATTATATATCCTATTTCAGATAGTGCGTGGGTAAGTCCAATTCATTGTGTTCCTAAGAAAGAAGGAGTAAATGTTGAAACAAAAGAAGATAATGAATTAATACCTATCATATAAGTTACTGGGTGACATATTTGCATTGATTATAGAAAATTGAACACTGCCACCAGGAAAGATCACTTTTCTCTACCATTTTTAGACCAAATAGTAGATAGACTTGCTGGGCACAAATATTTTTTCTTTTTAGATGGATATACTGGTTACCATCAAATTCCTATTGCTTCTGAGGATCAAGAGAAGAAAATATTTACTAGTCCTTTTGGAAAAGGATACCTTTCTGACTATGTAATGCGCCTGCAACATTCCTGAGATGTATGATGTCTATATT
>NW_018165748.1:484320-495785 GCF_001263595.1 Phalaenopsis equestris | reverse complement strand
GGGCAAACCCCACACCAAAAATAGTGCCGATAAACCTACAAGAAAATTATAGGAATAATTTAAAATTTGGTGTATATTATAAACTAATTATTAAATTGCATTGTGTAATTAAGTAAAAGAAGGATATAGTTAAAGGTTTAAGATTAAGTTGAGATATAAATCAACAAACATGGTAAATTTGAACTCAAATATTTCTAAAAAGTGAACACTAAAGAAATAACCAAGTTAATAGAGTGTCTCTCTATTAAGCTTAATTTAACTAAAAAAATTCTAGGTTCTAAAAATGTGCAGTCAACTCCTCTTAAGTTGAGAGTTTTATTTTGTACCATGATAAATTTTAAGAAAGAAATTTTAGATTTTTTATAAGATAATATGCAAAGATTTTCTCCCCATTTTACTAGGATTTTGATTTGAGGTTTTCCATAGCTGCATGATCCTATGAATAATTATCCCCCATGAAAAAAAAAATTAGGGTTAAAATTACTCAACATATAAAAATAAAAAAAATTAAAATTTGAAGATTTTACCATCCTTTGCTTAAGAGAAAATGATGGGAAAATGATGATGAATTCAATCAAGTTCCCATAGTTCCATCATAACACGAGCCATGATCTACTTAGTTAAAAGAGATATTTAACCCATTATAATCCAAAAATATCCTTATCAATAATTATGAGTTGATTCACTTCAGGGGACCTTTTATACGTAAGATAAAAGTTTTGTCTAAGGAGAAACTTTTAAGTTAACCTTAGCTAACTAAAGTTTTTATTACCTTCTTCTTCCTCTTCTCTTTTTATTTTGTTCACCCCACTCACCACACTATCAAAATCCTCTTCTTAAACTTCTTCTTCCTGTTATCTTTTTCCTTCTCTCCTCTCTCTTCTTTTATCTAATCTCAGTTCTCCTCTTCTTCTTACCACTTGTATGTGAAATTTATTTGAAGTGCAATGCACTTCCATTTATAATTCTAATGTGTGGAACTTCTATGTGTAGTTTTCTATTATGTTAAGGATTTATATGTGTGATTTTTTCCATATATAATTTTCAAATTTCACTTCCTTGTGTAGTTTGCTATTATGTATAATATTATCATGTGGTTTATTTCCATTCTTAGGTTCCATGTGTAGTTTGCTCTTAAGTATAAGATGATCATTTGGTTTATTTTCACATGTCACTTCCATGTTGTTTGGTATTATCTATAATATTATAATGTGGTTTATTCTTAGATGTCTCCTCCGCGTGTAGTTTGTTTCCATGTGCAAGATTATCCTACGGTTTGTCTTCATATTTGACTCCCATGTCTATGATTTCTTTGTGTGACCCATTATCCTACGGTTTGTCTTCATATTTGACTCCCATGTGTATGATTTCTTTGTGTGACCCATTTTTTTATGAAACTCTTATGTGTAGGATTTCCATATATACTTCTTTTTCATGTGAAATTCCATCATCATATTTTTTCATATGCAATTCTTCACCATGTTTAAGTCCTTCTCTTCCTTAAGCCAAATAAATAAATAAATAAAGAACCACACCCATACACTTACCATAACCTACCTGTACTCCCTGGCAAAGAACCATACCATTTCTCCCTCTCTTTCTCCTTTTCCCCCCATGGTAAAAACCCATTCATCTTCCCCTCTCACCTCTCTTCTTCTCGAGGATGAAAATACACACACTCACATTCATCCTCACACCATATTTCTCCTTAGCTTAAAAATCACCCCATCCCTCCCCTCTTTTTTGCATGATCATTTACTCGTTTGGCCAATGTTTTATGTACTTTATATACTTATTGAAACTTGTGCACATTGCTTTATATACTTTTTGAAACACATGCATGCTCTTTTATATGCTTCTTGAAAATCAACCAAGTTGTAGTTTTATGTGGCTTATGCAAAGTTATCCATGTCGTTGTTTTACGTGATTGAAATTAACGTCTATATCATGTTCTAAATTTTAGAACTAAACTTAAGTGCACTTAATAACATATGCACATTAAACTGGAAACAAATTCCTTAAATAATTATAAATGATGGAGATTCTTAAGCAACCTTAAAAGGTAATTATTTTCCTCATCTAAATATCATTTTCTTTATGGAAAATTAAAATAATTTAAAATTTCAATCCTTTTTAAAAGAATAATAACCATTTAAAAATATCAAATTTTAAATTATTTAAAGTGAATTTAATAAAACTTTTTATCATTAAAAAAATAAGAAAAAGTAAACCTTTGTCAACTCGACCAAACTAAGGTTAACCAAACCAATTTAAATCAATCCTGGGTCAACCCGACCTAACTTGTGTTAACCCAAATTAACTTAAAAATTAACCCAAATCAAGCTTAACCCATTCTAACTCAAATTACCATATCAACCTTAACCCGACCTAACTCAAGTCAAATTCAAATAATTAAGTTAAGGTGTCTTTAACCTCTCATAAGAGATTGAAAAAAAACTTAAAACACACCATAGATGGCATGGGCTGAAATGCAAAATAAGCATCAAAGACACAACATAATGCACACAATAAAAATGACTAAAACTTAAACTTCAATCGTAAAACACAAGATGGTTAAGAAGGAATTTCAGATGAGGCAACCCATAGATGCTAACAAAGTACATTCCAGTCACTCATGAATAATCAAACCACAAACTCAATGACCCCCGGAGGATGGAATCAAAGGATCTTGATCGAGTCATTTCAACACCAAAATAAGAATAAAAATCACAAAATTTAATTAGCTAAGAAGTCTTAAGCAACTTAAAATTATCAACCCCCCAAAATCCAAAAAAGACACTGAAACTTAAATAGGACCTAATGAACAAAGATCACCATATGCAAATTTAACCATGCTACCCAAATCTACAAAGATCTTTTGGAGGGCACAACCCATGGTTGTTGACAAGAATCTTCCATTCAAAACATGCTTGATCACCTCTCTAGCCTAAGTAGATCAGGGAACCCGACAACCCTGGGATGATGGAAAGTCATGGGCATCTTGATCATGTTGTCCTAATTAAAAAAATGTAATACTAATAATGAACTGCATTTGCTTCTCTTACATCAAAACGGTAACTCTATTTTATAGAGCTACTTGAGACAATTGATCCTGATTTTATATGTCAATACGATGTATACAGTTATATTCTTAATTTTTCCTTACTTATATTTCTTAGTTTGCAACGACACCAAAAACTTGATCACCAGCAATAGCTAGGCAAAAAGCTTGACTTTGAAGAAAATAAGATTACAATTATTATATTTAAATATGGGATACTACGCAAGTATATGTATAGTTATTAAGTAATATAGGTCTTTTTGATTAAGCCCTGAATATCGAACCCATAGGAACAAGACACAATATGCAACTAAAATCAAAATATATTAGATAATAAATTCTACATAAAAAAATATTCTTACTCAAACTTTAGATGCAATAAAAGGAATGAGAGTTCTATTTTTTTTTGTAAATTTTTTATAATTGAAAGCAAAGTAAACACTAACTAAATTTAACTAGATATTTGTAAGATGAAATCACTATAAATAAAATATCTTTTTCCTTATCATAAATTGGTAATAGGTATTGGAATTCTGTTGTGAAAGTATTCAAATTGTATTGTACCAAATAGAAGCAATAATATTTTCACCCTTACTAGAGATGCTATACAGAACATTGTCTATTTTAAAGTTTGAATAGTCTTGAAGGTGGGTTAGGTATGGAAGATACTAGCTCTTTCTCCCTCCACCTAGGGGCTAACATCTTGTATCAAAACCTAAAACTATAAATCTAATTGGGGACTTTAGCTTGTCACTCTAAAGTCCTCACTCTAAAGTCCTCTATCTAAAGTCCTCTAATTCTACACCCTTTAAACTTTATTTCCCTATTTATTTACACTCAATCATATGAATTACATTCTCATTCATATAATCTCATGTGATTCTTATCATTTGTTGACTGAGAAAATATCATCTCGGATCTTACATGTTCTCACAACAGATGTTAACATCTTAATTGGTCAAATCAAGGAGTAAATGAAGTACAAGGTTTCAAATTATCATAAATTATTCCAACATTAAAGATTAATATTTCACATAACTTCCATCCAACACTTAATCACTTATCATTTTAAGGAAAAATATAAAGAAAACTACTCAACATTCGTGAAGAAAATACAACCACACTAAAGTTTGAAAGTAGAAATCATGCAAACAAATAAAAAGTCTAAATTAAAACCAAATGTAGTCAAAAAGTTAAGAACTTATCTCAAATCCTCTCCACCAAACTCCAATATCGAGCGCTTAAGCGTGGCAGTTAAAAACATGTTAGAATTTTAGATTTTAGAAGTTTTAACTGTGATTTATTTAGCTTTAATATTGGATAGCAGTTTTGAGACATGCCTAGGAGTTATAAAGGGGTTTAGAGCCTATAAATAGAAGGTTTATGTGAGTATTTATACCACAATTCAATTCTAACACTACATTCTAAGTGAGAAGAGTGAGTTTTGCACTTAAGCTGCGCAGGAAAGGCCCAAAGCCAATCCCAGGGAACAGTAAAGCTTCATAGGGTCTTTCTGTCCAGGTGCAGGTAGTCCGCATCTTCACAGACATGTCTATTTCACCGAGCCTCTCTCCGAGACAGTGCCCAGATCGTTACGCCTTTCATGCGGGTCGGAACTTACCCGATAAGGAATTTCGCTACCTTAGGACCGTTATAGTTACGGTCGCCGTTCACTGGGAGAGTGATTTGAAGAAAAAGGAGGAAGTAATGAGATAGAAGTTCATTAGTTAGAGTGCATAAGATTTATACAATGGTTTCCTAGCCGTTAGTGTTGAAGGAATAGTGGAGAAAATCACTAAAATTGAGGCTGATGTGGCTTCAATTGAGGCAAAAGTGATGGAAGTTAATGTATATTAATGCACATCTAGATCATATGGGATGACAACTTAAGATGCAATTTAGTCATACCAATTTTATAGAAGAAGCAGACAAGGCTATGTATTTGAAGAACAAATGAATTGAAGAAGATTCAACCAAAATTATTAATCACCATTCGTTTTATCAGATTTACATTCCAAATGCTAAAGGAGAAACTACTGATAAGCCAGGATTTGTACCACCAAACAGAGAGTGGAGGTAAGTTCATTGTTAGTGTTTGTGTGTTTAGTGTTTCTTTGTTAATGTTAATTGTGTTTAGTGTTTTTGTAATGTTAAGATTGTCTAGTGTTTGTGTTAGGAATTTTCTCATCCAAGACTATTTGGATTGAGAATCTATGTATTGAAAAAGTTTTTAATTGTTCATGAAGGAATAAAAGTGTTTGTTTGTGTGAAATTTTGTGTTATTTTGTGTTGAATCGAATTAGCTAAGATTGGTGAATCTTAAGAAAGAGGAGAGTTGAAAGGGAAGAAAACAGTTATTAAAGAGTTATGAGACCTTGTAGGGTTGGTTGATGTAGGCTAGAAGTGCATTTTATTTAAAATAAAAAATAAAAAATAAAAAAAAATTTGTGCACTGGTGTCTAAGCGCCAAGACCCTACACTTAAGCACTGCCTAAACCAAGAGACGGATGCCAAAGCGCCAAACCATTCGTACTTAAGCGTTGGTTCACATAAATCAGTTGATGAATGGTTTAAAGTGACAATTCAGTCTAAAAAACCCCATTTCTTTCACTCGATGGCGTCCTCTTCCTCTAGGTTTCACGATTTAGAGATTAGGGCATCCCCTAATTTGAAGATTTCTTGGTGGTTTGGAGAAAAATTTGTTAGATTTGATCTTCTAGAGGTAAGAGCTTCACTATTATGTAAAAATTTTTTAGTTTCACCATGTATTTTGAGCACATTATGGATCTACCCAAAAATCACTATTCATGGTGAAAATTTGAGAAAAATTTGTGGAAAATACATATATTTTGTATTTTAAGTTTCTAAGAGTTAAGTTTAATGATTTAGAGTTGAATTTGGGATTTATTGTGAATTTTATATAATTTATTTCGAAATGGCACCAAGGATGAAGAGGAGCAAGGGAGAAGACCAATTTGATTCAAGAAATTTTGTTAGTACGAGAGCCAACATCGATACAGTGATGCACTACAATCAAGAAAATTGATTCCTGAGCATTGTTTCAAGAGTTTGGGAGGATCTGTAGATGATTTGGTTGTTCACCGCTAGTGGGGGCGGTTTTGTTGTTTTTCTGTTGTTCGAGAGTACTATGCAAATCTCCTTGAGGCTGAAGAAGAAGGATTCATGGTTAGAGGAAAGATAGTGCCTTTCTCATTTGAGGTGATAAATCAGTTTTATCATTTTCTTCCGAGGACTTTATTTTTTATTCAAAATATAGTCCAAATGAGGAGAGGTTAGATGAAATTATTTTATCGTTGACTGGAGGAATAGGATTATGGAAAATTACCAATGAAAGGAGAGTAAAGTTCCCCACTTTGAAGTTAGATGCCACTACAAATGCATGACACTCTTTTATTTCTGCTTGTCAGCTGCCTACCAATCATCTTAGTGAAGTGACCCGTGATCGAGCAACTTTGAACTATTGTATTAAGCAGTTCAAGCCCATCGACGTTGGAGCTTTGATTCATAGTGTTATTACCAGTTCTGTCGTGGCTGCTACCACTGGAGGTTTGGGATTCACATCCTTGATCTTTTCATTATGTGAGCAGACTGAAGTTAGATTTGATAGCTGGGAGGAGATATTGCAGCCACTCAAGTCTATTACTAGTGTGAATGTGAAGTCTTATTCACATCATTTGATTTTTGGCTGGAAAAGTGGATTTTCTAGAAGTTCAGCTTCTTCGACATCTCAAGCTTCCACTTCACGTGCTTCTACATCACAGGGTCAGACTTCTGGATTTGATTCTCAGTCACAACTATTGCGGAGGATTTTGGACAATGTTAACTATGTTGCTGATAAGGCATTACATATAGAAAATTTTGCAGAGTATATAGATGGATATATGAGAAGACATAGTGATTATGAGGAAGAATACAACTCAGAATACAACTCATCTATGGAAAGTCATCTATGGAAAGCCTCATGAGAGTTAACCAGAGTGTAGTTTTCCCTCAATATCCGAAATATCCATCATATGAGCCTGCAAATACTTGGCATAAAGATGAGAGTGATGCTGTGGATGATGATGATTAGACTGGTTCCATAGTTTTGTTTAGTTTTTTTATGTGTTGATGTGAACTATTTGTGGTGTAGTTATACTTTACTATTAATATGTTTTGAGTTGTATTTGTTGAGACTGTTAGTTTAGTTAGACATTGTTGTGATGTATTGTGGTGTAATTTTGTTTTTGTGGTAGTAATTGTGTTAATTGTGTTGTCTAGTGTATTTATTTAGTTTGTGTTGAACTTTGTTCTAAATCATAGGAAGGTTTAGAATATTGCTAACTTTTACTTAAAAACTTCATGCTTAAAATTTTCATGCTTTAAATTTCAATTTACTGCCAGATATTTTCTTTATGTTGCAGTTGTGAATGTTTGTTAGTGTGTTTGTTTGCTTTTTATGTTATCCTCCACTACATAGAAGTCTAATGAATTTCTATATATTAAGTAAATTTATATTTGATCAATTTAATTATTACTCCTATTTTTAACTTTTGTACTTGTATATTATGATATAAAATTTCCTGTTAGCATGTTATTTTTAAGTTTCATTCCTGTCAATATATACATATGATGTTTAAATGATTTATTTTATTAAAAATTTAAGTTTGGGAGAGGGGATGAAAAATTTCCTAAAAACTTGAAATTTATTTGTTCTCAAATGTATTTCAAATAAATTTGATTTTGATCTGAAAAAAATGATCATTTATATGAAGTTATATTAGGGAAGTAAGATTTTGAGTATAGAAATGAGTAAGAGAACTTAGTTAAAATTTATAGTAATGAAGAAAAACTTAAAGTTAAAAGTTTTTAGTGTGGAAATGATAAATATAGTGTAACTATCTTTAATAAAAGAAATTGTAATTTTGAAAAATATAGAAGAATTAGACTTTTACTTTCAAATCTTAAATTTATTTTATTGAATGTAATTTTCAAAAACTATTATTATGTTTTTTAAGTGAAGGAAATATATCAACTCTTTGCTTTGAGAAAGGAAGAGTGGAATTCAAAATCATTAAAGGCCTATCTAGATATAGTAATCGTTGTCTATAAAAAAGTTGAAAAAGGGAGGAGAAGCTTGAGGATTGGTGCCTAATCAAAAATTGGTTCCACATCTGATCTTTTTGAAGTATAAAACTTGAGAAACTCTTAAGCTTAAGTATATAATATAGTAAGTAAAATTATTCTTGATAAAAAATTTTGAGTAGAGATGATAGAATGCCTAAACTCTATATTTGGAGAATCTATAATATTTATGAACTAGATAGAAAATCATATTTTCAGACTTTTTAATCGCTCTGTTGAGTCTTAATGCTTCACAACAAGTTTTAGCAGGTTATATGGCCAGTACAACATGTAAATTAACTCTAGAGATTTACTCTTCAAATGAAATTAATGATCAATTCAAAGCATTCACAACCCTTTTAATCTAAGTATCTAACATAAGAGAAAAGTAGAAGAAATCTATTAACTACAAATGTTAAATGATACACCTAAAATATATAGTCTTTTTGTACACATTTCTATACCTATTTTGAGATATTGCGCTTAATGAAAGGTATTTGTGTGTTTTTCTTTCAGGTACAATCAAATGGATAAAAAATAGTAAGATTAGTGAAAAAGGATCAAATTTGGAGCAAAAATGAAAAAGGTGCAAAAATAATGTGAGGTACCTAAGCGCCCAGGACTGACGTTTATGCGTCAGTTAAGCAGAGAGAGCCACGCCTAAGCACCAGATACACCGTACTTAAGCGACATAAGTAGTTATTTGATGATTCATTGAATTTGGAAGAATTTTTAAAGAGGTGTTTGAAGCAACCCTTGGTAAACGTGGGAAATAGTTCATGGACAGAAAAATTCATTTGATTGGCTTTTGAAAGAAGGATACTTCTAGAAGATTCATTGAATGGAGACACTTTTTTAAGAGACACCAATGCACCCCTTGGATTTTTATTAAAGAATACTTGGATCATCAAAGGAAGAGGCCATTCACAGCCAACTGCCAATCATCCATCCATTCCAAGTAACCGCCGATGACCACCTTTTCTTTTTTATTTTGATTTTTAGTTTTTATTGTGAGTGAAGGAAGAGAATTCAAAGGAACTTCAAGATATTTGGTGGAGAGGATTTGAGATAAGTATCCGCTTAGTGACTACATTTTGTTTTAATTTATACTTCTTGTTTTTATGCATGATTTATACTTTTAAACTCAAGTGTGGATGTGTTTTCTCCATGAATTCTAAACAGTTCCATGAATTCTAAACGGATGTGTTTTCTCCATGAATTCTAAACAGTTTTCTTTATCTTTTTCCTTAAAATGTTAAGTGATTAAGTATTGGAAGGAAGTTGTGTGAAGTATTAGACTTTAATGATGGATAAAGTTGTGATGATTTTAAACCTTATACTTCATTTACTTCTTGATTTGGTCAATTAAGATGTTAATATCTGTTATGAGAATATGTAAGATTCAATATGGTATTGTCTCTGTCAACAAATGGTAAGAATCGTATTTGATTTCATGGATGAGGATGTAGTTCGTGTGGTTGAGTGCAAATAAATAGGGAGATAAAGTTTGAAGGGTGTAGAAGAGTGACAGGCTAAAGCCCCCAATTTGATTTATAGTTTTAGGTTCTGATACAAGATGTTAGCCCCCATGTGGAGGGAGGAGAAGGAACTTTAAGTGAGAGCTAGTATCTTTCCTACTTAATCGATCTTTAGGACTATTCAAACTATAGATTAGCCAACATTCTTTATAGCATATCTAGTAAGGGTAAATAATATGATTGCTCACATTTTGCATAACACAATTAGAATACTTTGACTTCCACAATTGAATTTCTATGTTTATCTCTTATTCATGATAAGGAAAAAGATATTTACTTATATTGCCTTTCATCTTGCAAGTATTTAGTTAAGATAATTAGTTGTTTGCTTTATTTTCAATTATAAAAAAATTACAAAAATAATCAAATTTTCATTCCTATCTTAGTATCTAGAGTTTATGTAAGAATATTTTGCTAAATATAATTTTGTTATCGAATTTCTTTTTTTTGTAAAGTTGCATATCATATATATCCCTGTGGGTTCGCCCTGTGGGTTCGACATTCTGGGTTCGACATTCGGGGCTTAATAAAAAATTCCTATATTACATGATAACGATACATATACTTGCATAGTATCCCATAATTAATTATTATAAATTTATTCTTATTGCTTCATAATGAAAATTTTACCTAATTTTGCTTAGGATCAAGTTTTTGGCTTTATTGCAAAGTAAAAATCATTATTACAGAAATTAAGCATATAATCACATACATCACATTTAACATCCATATAGAATATTGGGATCACGCCTGAAGCACCAGACTACTGCCTGAAGCTCCATTTTCCAAAGAGCTGGTGCTTGAAGCGCCAAAATCGATGCTTGATGCGCCGCAATGACCGAAACAACTTAAGACGCTTCAAAAGGCAATTTTTTGTGGTTTTTACCGGGTTTCCTTCCTAATAACTCCCAAAAAATGATTCCCAAACCTATTTTAGAATGGAAAAAGAAGGAAGAGTCAACATTTTTCAAATCAAATGGCTTCCTACTCTAATGAAATAATGAGATATCAAATTTTCAACCGGATGAAGTTCATCAATTTCAATGTGCGGAAGTTATATGATCATGTTCTTATGAAGAAGAGGCTAATAAAGGAGAGGGGACTTGTAAATTGAGGCTTCAACACACCGAATACTCTAGTGGAGGAGATTATTGCACAGAGTCACTGGGAAGTGATGTGCTATATGATGCGGGTAGATTTAGTATGTTAATTTTGTAAATATTTTTCAATATTACAAAATACACACTCACATACAACAGTAAATATGAAAATTAATCCCAACAAAAATAAATTTAATGAAAATAGTTTTATCTTTTAAAAATCTTTAAACTGCCAAATCCCGTAAAAATAACACAAGTATATGTATCGCTCAAGTAATAAAAGGTTCTAATAGAGTTCTAGATATTGATCCCACAAGGAAGTTGGAAATGCCTATGAGTAAATTCTTATAATTATAATATAAACTACAATTTTAAACTACAAAAGTGAAATGAAAAATTTAAATATATAGTAATAGAGTGAATGCTAAATAAAATTCAGTAAAAAGACAAAGCTAATTAAACTAATTGCTAAACTTTGAAAGAAAAATTATGAAAACAAAACAATATTTTTGAGATGAAGAGTTCAAATTTAAGAAACCATCCTTCCCCTTTACGATGAGTACATAGATTGTCCAGAAATTAAAATCATTTGAATATATATATATATATATATAAAAAAGGAGACAAAGCCCCTATTTTATA
>NW_018165748.1:483313-483518 GCF_001263595.1 Phalaenopsis equestris | reverse complement strand
TGAACTTGATAGCAATTAAAGAATAAGTGGGAGAGGGATTCCTCCTCACATTTACATAGGCAACATCTTGAAGGACCTCTAAAACCTTTTAATTTTAAAATATCATTAGTAGGGATGAAGCCATAGAAGAGCTTCCAAGAGAAAAAGGCCATGGAAGGAGAAAGAACATGGTTCCACACACATTTAGTCCAAGAGGTCTCCTGTT
>NW_018165748.1:475940-483183 GCF_001263595.1 Phalaenopsis equestris | reverse complement strand
TTTTTTCATTATAGTGTTAATTAATCTATTATCAAGGATATTCTTAAGAGCTTGCTGGTTCCATCCATTAGCAGACCAAAGGTCAACCACCAGTGTTGTGGAGTTGAATTGAGAATCAGTTGGAGGAGGGATTAAGCCTTCTCCAGTCCAGTTATCAAGCCACACATTGAGTCTGCCTTCCCCAATCTCTCAAATGAAGAGCTGTTCAGCCTTTGTTCTCATCTTTAACATATTCTTCCAAGTTCTAGAATCCCCCAATCTATTGGTCACAAGAGAAGGATGTTGATCTTTGCAGTATTTTCCTTTCAGAAATTTCGCCCAAATTGAAGTCTGTGCTCTAAAGATAACCCAAAGTTTGCAAAAATTAGTTTGGTTAATCTACTTGAAGCTTTTAAACCCCAGACTAAACCCCACACCTCCAGCTCTAGCACTGCCACAAATACTTTGCCATCTCACACAATGCACTTGCTTTCTCTGGCATGCCCACAAAAATCTATTGAAAGTTCTTTCAAGTGAGGTTTGGATGGATTTCTTCATAACAGAAACCTGAGATAAATAAGATGGGAGAGCTGCTAAGATGCTTTTAAGGAGAGTAATTCTTCCCCCATTGGAAAGAAAAGTATTGGACAAACTGTTGAGTTTATCTTGGACTTTAAGAAGAATATCATCAAACTGGACTTGCCTAGTCCTCCCTTTAATCAATAAGGTTCCTAAGTATTTCAGAGGTAGAGAGCTGGAGCAAAAGCTAGTGAAATCTAAAATCCAGTGTTTGATTTTAGGCTTCACCCATTTACTGAAGACAACCTGGCATTTCTGTTTATGAAACATCATCCCAGAGCAATCTTGGAATTTCTTCAGGCATTGAAAAAATAATTTGACTGTGGGATTAGTTGCTTTTGCAAATATAATAACATCATCAGCAAAAGGCTAAATAGTTAACTACAATGTTAGATTTGTGGTTATATAAAGAGTGAGGAACTTTGACCATAAGTTGATTCAGTAGTTTAGATAAGTAATCAAATGCAAGTGTGAAGATAGTAGGGGATAAGGGGTCACCTTGCTTGATTCCTCTAGTAGCAGTGAAGAAACCATGAAACTTCTCATTAATGAAAATGGATTGATGATTATTTGATAGCCACCTTTGAATCAGGGAAATAAAGGATTGAGAGAAACCCCTAGCAGACAGCCCCTCCACAATGAAGTCCCAATTAATGGTATCATAAGCCTTTTGGATATCAAGTTTGAAAATAAGATTCCCTCTTCTACAATGTTTGTCCAGGTCCAGAACTAGTTCTTGAGCCAAGAGAACATTTTTCACTATGCTTCTTCCTTGCACAAAGGCCGATTGATTTTCACTGATAAGATGAGGTAAATGAGGCTACAATCTGTTGGAAATGATTTTGCTAAAAATTTTGGATAGAAAATTTTTGAGATTGATTGGCCTGAACTGATCCCAAGAGAGCTTGGAATTGTTTTTGGGGATTAAAATAATGGTAGAGTAGTTAAAATAGTTAGGCAAATTCATCCCTTTGAAGAAGATTTGTACTACCTCAATTACATCCCCCTTGGTGATCTTCCAAGTTTTTTTGTAGAAATTAGCTGAGAATCCATCTGGGCCAGCAACTTTGGAGCTGTCAATTGAGTTCAGGGCTGACCAAATTTCCAATTCCCCAGGGATAGAGTCCAATTTCAGATTTCTCGTATATCCCTGATCAAACAGATCTTGCTAGATTGGTAATCTGGTGAAAGGAGGTTGAGTGAATAAAGTTTGAAAATACTGGATGGCACTTGCTGCAATTAAATCTTCAGAAAGTATCCAATTCCCTAATGGATCTTTAATCTTGTGAATGGTATTACATCTCCTCCTATAGTTGATACAAGCATGAAAGTACTTAATAATTTTGTCCCCTTCACAGAATCTAGTTTTTGCAGCCTTTTGAGCATAGAATTCCTCCTGCATACAAATAGCATTCATCAACTTTTCATTAGCCAGCAGTAAATTTAATTTAGTATATGGATTGTTTTGAAGCCTAGCCTCCATTTCAAGCACTTCCTTATTAGCCTCCTTAACTCTCAAGTTAACATCCTCTACCACATTCCAATTCCAATTAGATAAATGCTTGTCGATCTTATTTTGCAACAACCACAGTTTGATCAATGGGTTAGAGTGATAGCACTCTCTCCACCCCAAGGATATTTGATTAAGAAAATTAGTATGAGAGGACCACATGTTGAGATATCTAAAGCTGGCTTTGTGCTTGACAGAAGATGCAGAAATGGTGATGAGTAAAGGCCTATGGTCAGATCCTGTCATGCTGAGATGTTGGACAAAGGTGTGTAAAAATTCATTCAGCCACAGAGAATTAACTAGGATTCTATCCAATCTTTCCCATAAAAGGTCCTTTCCCTCCCCTTATTTGTAACTTTCTTTTATATTGACGCGTAAGGAGCCACGAGTTACTCTTTTCATAATATATATATATATATTATTTTGTGTTAAATAGGAGCAATCCTATTCTTTACCCTCTTCCGAGTGCATAAAGAACATTGACTAATCCAGAGCTCAGTCCCTAATTCCATCGTTAGGCTAGGAGGACACTGGCTGCCACTCCAGAGCTCCCACTTCCCCCTCCCTTGAGGGCTAACAATCTCGCATTAGTTTCCAATCAACTGGACCAAATTGGGGATTTTAATATGTCACCTTAAAATCTTCAATTTTGCATCCAACAAAGTATATTTCCCTATTTATTTTCTCTCAACTCCATGGATGACATCGTCTCCCATGAAATCAAATGTGATTCTCCCTATATTGCAGAAATCATAGCCCTTTTGGAACATATGTTTCTCAAAACATTTTAACAATTTAATTGGCTAGATCAAAAAGTATATGAAGATCGGAGTTTAAATCATCACAAATTATTATCATTTAAAACTGTATAAAACAAAATCAATTATTCACAAAATCACATCTCAAAGTAGGGATAAGGATAAATAAGACTACTCAGAATTCATAAGAAGGATATAAAAAAACATGGATTTCATATATAAAAACAAGTTCACAAAATAAAAGAAATAAAATACACAACTTATCTCACAATCCTTCCCAATAAAATCACTAGAAGTTCTCTTCAAGCCTTTCTTTCTTTACAAGCACTCTAAATTCTCTCTTAAAAATTTAATGAAGAAGAAATCTCTTACCTTCCCTCTCCTCTTACAATTCTTGAAAAAAAATTTCAAGCCCTTGACTTTCTCTCTCTCTCTTACTTATTCGCACCCCTCACGCCAAACACGTTTCTCTCCAAAAACTGTCTTTTATTAAAAGCTGCCTCCCTCCAAAAAAATCAAAATTCCCTCCAAAATTCTATCCAAAAGTCAACCCTTTTGAATTTAAAAGACATGTCCATTAATCCAAGAGACATATCCCTTTATAAAAGAACCTTCCAAAGTGTCTAGATGCATTGAAACACTCTAAGGGGTGTTTAGAACAAGTTTTCATTTGGAAATTCACGCAAAATTCATCCTTAACCACCTTAATCCGCAAAAATTCTTCTCTGATGCATCTGGTGTTGGCTCTGGCGCATCTGACACCAACTTGCTTAAGACCGCTATGTTATGGGTTTTGGCGCTTCAGGCACCAAATCTGGCGTATCTAGCACTAGCTCTTTGTCAAGTGGCACTTCTGGCATCAACTGGCACATCAGGTGCCAACTCTCTATAAAATGGTTCTTCTGGTGCCAATTTGGCACATCAGGTGCCAAAATTCCCAAAATTTGTTGTTTTGGCTCCAAATTTCATCATTTTTGCTAGTTTTGCTCCAAATGCCTAAAATTGATATACCTACAATAAAAAAATGAAAATACCCTTCTTCAAAGTGCAATATCAACAAAAAAAGCATAAAATGTATACTTAAAATAATGTATTATTTTGGTGTATCAAAATCCCCCAAACTTAAATGTTTAAATGTAAACTTAAATGTTACTTGTCCTCAGGTGACACTTTTACTACATAAAAGCATATGGCTTAGGATAGAGATTAACTTATAACTCCTATAATGTAGTTTAATAAATAAAATAGTAATATTTAAGAAAAATTTTTAATAATTTAGATTAAAACTCTAAGTCTAAGAGTACTTAGTAATCAAATTTAAGATTTCTGAATCTCTATTCATTTCAAGAAAAATTGCAATTTGTCATATTAAGGATACTTAGAACATTCATATGAAAAAAAATTTCATAAAAACTTTACTAGTAATGTTATTAATACTCCAATACAAGTTTAGAAAACGTAATAAAGTCTTCCTTAAGTTGATTCAAGTGAAGCCAATTTTTTATTATGCTTCTCCTCAAGCTTCTCCTCACTCATTTTTCTTTTCTTTTCTTTTTCTTTTCCCATTTTTTTTTTTTATTTTTCTTTTAAGATCTATATTTTTTTCTTTTCAGGGATTTCAATCCTATCTTTTCTTTTCTTTTCAAGTGAGAATTACTATATCCAGATAATCTTTAATAATTTTGAACTTCACTATCCTCTTCTTAAAGTCAAAAATCCTTACATTTCTTCACTTAATAAATTCATATTAGTTTATGATTTTTCATGAAGTTTCATTCTTTTCTTCTTACATGAAACCTTAAAATTCTTAATACTTCAAAAATATAATTTCCTTTACTTTAAATAGAAAAACATAGTCTTCTCTTTTCATACCAAATATCTTTAACTTTAGAATTGACCTTTGTTATTAAAAACTTTTACCTAAATTTACCATAATATTCATAAACATAAGTATAGTCATTTAAAGTTAAATCTTAATATCTCAGGTCTTGTTAAATAATTTTAAAACTATAGTTAATTGAGGACAAATAAATTTAGTTTACTTATTTTTTAAAAGAAATTTTTCTTTCCCCCAAACTTAAATTTTTAAGTAATTTAAGAATGTGTTAGCACAAAATTTAGTTGGTGAAAGAAAACAGTAAACGCATAAAAATAAAAACAAACAGGTAGAGGATTTCTGAGTATGAAACTGGCTCTAGTATACTGCAGGTACTAATTTTAAAATTTATACAGGCTTTAAAGCACTAAATGAAATATAATATATTTTAAAGGATTTGCTAAAAATTAAAAATAGAAACAAAAACTAAAAATACTAAAAATGCAGAAAAAGTAAAAATCTACTGTTACTATTACAATTTAGGTCCACAACACAAAATGAAATTTTTTACCACAACTATTTTAAATGACATCAACTAACAACATAATCAAAAATAACAAACAAACAAACAAAATAAACTAAACTCTTAAGAATATCAGCCCTCATCGCCTTCCCCATCATCTTCTTCTTCTTCTTCTTCTTCTTCTTCTTCATCATGAATAGGAGCATAAGGAGTGAAGCTTAGGCAAGTTAGAAATTCCACATTGCATTCACCCCTAAGATACCTAACCATAGCTTCTTCAAAAGCTATATAAAGTAATATAGTATATGTTAAATAAAAAGTAGTCAACTTCAAAAGTAAACTTATAAAGGCTAAACAAAGTTTTGAAACGAAGAGTTCAAATTTAAGAAAACATCCTTCTCTTTTACAATGAGTTATTGAAATGCAAAAAAATTAAAATTATTTAAAATACATTTAAAGTTGTATTGTGTCAAATATGAGTAATCCTATTCTTTACCCTCTTCCAAGTGCACAAAGAACATTGACTAATCTCGAGTTTGGTTCCTAATTCTGTGGTCTGGGAGGATACTGGCTGCCACTCCAGAGCTCCAAATTCTCCCTCGCCTGAGGGCTAATAATCTCGCATCAGTTTCCAATCAACTGGATCAATTGGGGATTTTAATCTGTCACCTAAAAATCTCTAATTCTGCATCCAACAAAGTATATTTCCTTATTTATTTGCACTCAACTCCAACAGTGACACCCTCTCCCAAGAAATCAAATGTGTTTCTCAAATGTGTGTAGAAATCATAGCCCTTTTGGAACATATGTTTCTCAACACATTTTAACAATTCAATTGGCCATATCAAAATGTAAATGAAGATCAGAGTTTAAATTGGCCATATCAAAATTTCAATTGGCCATATCAAAATGTAAATGAAGATCAGAGTTTAAATCATCACATTTAAAACTCATTTAAAACTGTATAAATCAAAATCAATTCTTCACAAAACCATATCTCAAAGTAGGGAGAAGAATAAAAAAGACTACTCAGAGTTCGTGAGAAGGATATGGCAAAACACAAATTTCATATCTAAAAATAAGTTTACAAAATAAAAGAAATAAAAATACAACTTATCTCACAATCTTTCCCAAGCAAATATCTAGAAGTTCTCTTCAAACATTTCTCTCTTTACAAGCACTCTCAATTATCTCTTAGAAATGTAATGAAGAAGAAATCTCTCACCTTCCCTCTCCTCTTACAATCCTTGAAGAAAACCTCCAAGCTCTTGACTCTCTCTCTCTCTCTCTTTTGTTTTCCTCTCTCATACGCCACACACTTTTCTGTCAAAAAACTCTCTTTTATTAATGGCTGCCTCCCTCCAAAAAGAATTCAAAATTCTCTCCAAAATTCTATCCAAAAGTCAACCCTTTTTGAATTCAAAAGACTTGTCCATTTATCCAAGAGACACATCCCTTCATAAAAGAACCTCCCAAAGTGTCTAGATGCATTGAATCACTCCAAGAGGTGTTTAGAATAAGTGTCCCTTTTGAAATTCACGAAAGATTTGTCCTGAACTGCCTTAATCTTCAAAAAGTCTTCTTTGGTGCATCTGGTGTTGGTTCTAGGGCATCTGGTGCCAAGTTGCTTAAAATCACATTCATTTAGGTTATGGCACTTCAGACGCTAGCTCTCTGTCAAATGACGCTTCCAGCGCCAATATAGCGCATTGATATACCAAAATAATCCATTATTTTAAGTACCTATTTTATGCTTATTTTTTTGTGATATTACACTTTAAAGAGGGGCATTTTTGTGTTTTTTGTTGTAGGTATATCATTTTTATGCATTTGAAGCAAAAAAAGGCAAAAAGAACAAAATTTCGAGCAAAAGGAGCCAATTGGATTCTGGCGCATGATGTGCCAAAATCCAGAGAGCTGGCGCATCATGCACTAGAGATGATTTTTTCAAATTAAGGTGGTTTGAGATGAATTTTGCATGAATTTTCATTTGCATGAATTTTCTACACACCTCTTGGAGTAATTCAATGCATCTAGACACTTTGGAAGGTTCTTTTATGAAGGGATTTGGAAGGTTC
>NW_018165748.1:458024-475878 GCF_001263595.1 Phalaenopsis equestris | reverse complement strand
TCTTTTAAAATGACACATCTTTTAAATTCAAAAGAGTTGACTTTTGGAGGAATTTTTGGAGGGAATTTTGAATTCTTTTCTAAAGGAGGCAGCCCAAAATAAAAGAAGATGACTTGAAGAGGCAAAAATGAGGGACAAAAAGAAAGGCTTTGGGGTGTGAGAGTTAGAGAGAGGGAGAAGAGGATATTTTCTTCTATGTTTGTAAGAGGAGAGGGAAGGAGAGAGATTTCTTCTTCATTACATTTCTAAGAGATAATTGGGAGTGATTGCAAAGAGATAAAGGCTTGGAGAGAACTTTTAAGGATTTGCTTGGGAAGGATTGTGAGATGAGTTGTAGTTTTATTTCTTTTATTTTTTAAACTTATTTTTTATATGAAATTTATGTTTTATCATATTCTTCTCATGAATTCTTAGTAGTCTTCTTTATCTTTCTCCCTACTTAGAAGATATGCTTTTGTGAAGAATAGATGTTGTCTTCTATAGTTTTAAATGATAATAATTTGTGATTATTTGAGCTCTGATCTTCATTTACTTTTTGATCTGGCAATTTGAAATGTTAGAACTTGTTGAGAGACATATGTTCTTAAATGAGATATCTTCTTTACAACATAGGGAGAATCACATTTGATTTCATGGGAGAGTATGTCATCCATGGTATTGGGTACAAATAAATAGGGAAATATGCTTTTGTTGGATGCAGAATTGGAGATTTTAAGATGACAGATTAAAACCCCCAATTTGGCTCAGTTGATTAGAAACTCATGCAAGATTGTTAGGCCTCAGGGGAGGGAATAGTGGTGGGGGAGCGCCAGCCGGTATTCTCCTTTTGTAGCTGCCAATTCATTTGAACTAAACCTGTTATTATCTAAATGGTACAAAATAATCAGTTTGGAGGAACACCTACTGAAGAATCTAATTTACACCGTGATAGTTTTCCTACATTTAAATATGATGGAGTGTCAAATGATGTCATCAGACTTAGACTTTTTCCTTTTTCACTAAGGGATAAAGCTAAGATGTGGTTAAACTCATTAACACCTGGATCTATCAGAACATGGGGGGATTTATCATAAAAATTCTTATCTAAATATTTCTCACCTTAAAAAACTGCTAAGCTTAGAATTGATATCACATCTTTTTATCAATTTGAAGGGGAATCAATTTATGAAGCTTCGGAATGATTTAAAGATCTCCTTAGAAAGTGTCCACGATGCATTGCCGGATTGGTTAATAATTCAATTTTTTTATAATGGGTTGGTTGGATCTCTTAGATCAATAATTGACGCTGCTGCTGGTGGATCATTAATTTCAAATCCATTCAATGAAGCATATTCGTTAATTGAAGAGATGGCTACTAATAATTTTTAATGGCCCTCTGAAAGGGTAAATCCAAAGAGAGTAGCTAATATACATGATTATGATACAATATCTATTTTAGCTGCCTAAATAGCTGCTATATCAAAGAAGATAGATCAATATGGAATGAATTACTCTCAGACAACACCTGTGTTTGAGGAGAACTCATTGGGACAAATGATAGAATCTTAATCTTCTTATGAGACTTTCAATGCAATAAACAATCATTCTAATAATCCTTATGCTAATTATTATAATCCTAGTTGGGATAATCATCCAAATTTTAGTTGGAGTAACAATAATTCTAATGTTGCAAATCTGTAATGGGGAAACAGCACTACAAACCCATTGGGAAACTCCAAAAATCAAGGGAACCAAGCTTATAAATCATATTACCCTCTAGGCTTTAATAATTTGTAGAGTAAGGAGAAAAAGTTATCAATGGAAGAATTGATATTGCAGATGGGTAGTCAATTAAAAAGTTAAGGAGCTGCTATCAGAAACATGGAAAACTAATTGGGATGTATTACTACTGCACTTAGAAATAGACCTCCAAAAACATTGCCTGGTAATGTTAAAGTAAATCCTAAATATCAGAACAAAAAGCAAATTAAAGCTATTCAACTAAGAAGTGGAAAAGAATTAGAAAACAGAGTTCAATAAGAAGTTCAAGTTGAAAAAGATGAGGTGGAAAATGAAAAATCTGGTGAAGCTTTTCATTTTGAAGTAGAAAATACTATTAAACCAATGAAAATCACTGTATAAAGACCACCACCACCTGCACTTACTCAAAAATTGAAACAGAAACATAGAGATAATCAATTTTCAAAATTTTTGGAAATTTTGAGGAAATTAACGATAATTAACGATAAACATTTAACGATAAACATTCCATTTGTTGAAGATTTGAAACAAATGCCAAGCTAAGTGAAATTCATGAAGGATATACTTAATAAGAAAAGGAAGTTTGTAGATAATGAGAGTAGATAATGAGACCAAGTTTGTAGATAATGAGACCGTTGCACTCAGCAAAGAGTGTAGTGCTATAATTCAGAAAAAACTTCCTAAAAAACTTAAAGATCCTAGAATTTTTACACTTCCTTGTGCTATTGGCAAATAATTTTATGGAAAAGCTTTATGTGATTTAGGATTCAGTATTAATCTTATGTCATTATCAATTTTTAGAAGGTTAGGCTTAGGAGATATTTCACCTACAACTGTAACTCTGCAGTTAGTTGATCGTTTGTTTACATATCTTAAAGGAGTTATAGAAGATGTTTTGGTCCTGTGGACTTTATTATATTATATATGCATGAAGATAAAGAAATTCCTATCATTTTAGGAAGACCATTTCTAGGTACAGGAAGAGTTTTGATAGAAGTGAAGAAAGGAGAACTAACTATGAGAGTTAGTGATTAAGAGATTACATTTAATATTGCAAAATCAATGAGATAAATCAATGAGTATTGCAAAATCAATGAGATATCCTGCAAAAGAGCAAGAGATTGAATGCTTCATAATGGATATTAATAAATATTTAAGCCATGAATATTGCAAGAAAAATTTTTAAGAAGACTTTTGAAAGAGAAATTGAAAAAGAATATATGGAATATCAAGATGAGGATAAAATGCAAGATGAATCTACGAAAGTGAGTAAAGAAGATATGGATTATGTTCAGGAAAGATTTGAAATGTTAGATCCTATAAAAAGTAAGAAGAATTTGATTTCATCTATTGACAAACGTCCTGAACTAGAACTGAAAATGCTTCCTACACATTTGAAGCATGCATTTTTAGGAGATTTATCTACATTACCTATTATAGTATCCTCAGAATTAACTAATATGAAAGAACAATAGTTGTTGGAAATATTGAAAAGAAATAAAAAATCCCTTTGGATGGACATTAGCTAATATTAAAGGAATCAGTCCTTCAATTTGTATGCATAGAATCTTATAACAAGATTAAATGAACCAAGAGCTGACCCTCAAAGGAGATTAAATCCTATGATGAAAGGCGTAGTAAAGAAAGAAATTTTAAAATGGTTAGATGCTGGAATAATATAATCTTATTTCAATTAGTGCTTGGGTTAGTCCAGTTCATTGTGTTTCAAAAAAAAAGGAGGTGTGATTCTAGTAACAAATGAGCATAATGAATTGATATCAACAAGACAAGTCACTAGTTGGTGAATCTACGTAGATTATAGAAAATTAAATTCTGCAAACAAAAAGGATCGTTTTCCTTTACAATTTTTAGACCATATGTTGGATAGATTAGCTGGGCATAAATATTTTTGTTTTCTAGGTGGATATACCGGGTATCATTAAATACCTATTACTCCATAGGATCAAGAGAAAACAACATTTACTAGTCCTTATGGAACTTTTGTTTTTTGGCAAATTCCTTTTAGATTATATAATTCACCTGCAACATTTCAAACAACATTTCAAAGATGTATGATGGTATGATGTCTATATTTAGTAAGTTAATTAATGATGGATTGGAAGTATTTATGGATGATTTCTCTGTATTTGGAACATCATTTGATGCATGCTTAAATTATCTTGAAAAAGTTTTGGAGTTATGCGAAAGAACTAATTTGGTTCTAAATTCGAAGAAATGTCAATTTATGGTTGCAGTAGAAATTGTGCTTGGACATAAAATTTCAGAAAATGGCATGGAAGTAGACCCTGCAAAAATAAAGGTTATATCAAACCTACATTTAATTACACCACCACTGAAAGAGAGTTATTAGCTGTTGTGTATGCTTTTGATAAGTTTAGATCATATCTGATTGGAGCTAAATGTGTTGTGCATACTGACCATTCGACTATTAAATATTTGATTCAAAGGAAGGATGTTAAACCATGATCAATTAGATGGGTACTTCTGACACAAGAATTTGATTTTCTAGTAGTCGATAGACAAAAATTTTTACAATATGGATTTTATTGGCTTAATCTATTTAGAAATGTTAATATATATATCAAACCATGTGATCAGTTTTAGAGAGTATGTAATATTCAAGAAGAAATTAAATGCCTCTAAATTTTAATTTAGAAATTGAAATTTTGATGCATGGGGATTGGATTTTATGGGACCATTTATACCCTCATTCAAAAATATATACATATTGATTGCAGTGTATTATGTTTCAAAATGGATTGAAGCAATCATACCTTAATGTGATGCTCGGAGTGTTTCAAAATTTTTAATTAAAAATATTTTTACAAGATATGGATTTACAAGATATGGAATGTAATGTTGAGAGTAATTATTACCGATGGAGGATCTCATTTTAGAAATGCATCAGTTGCAAGATTGGTGCAAAAATATAATATAGTGCATAAAGTTGCAACTGCTTATCATCCCCAGATGAGTGGTTTAGTAGATGTATCTAATCGTAAAATTAAGAGAATTTTGGAAAAGAGTGTTAATCCTAGTAAAATAGATTGTTCTACTAGATTAGATACTGCATTATGGTCATATAGGACAACCTATACGGCACCTATAGGAATGTCCCCTTATAGATTAGTTTTTAGGAAGAATAGTCACTTGTCAGTTGAATTAGAGCATAAAGCTTATTGGTCTATAAAAGAATTCAATTTCAATTTGAAAGAAGCTGGTGAGAAAAAATTATTACAATTGAATGAGCTTGACGAAATCAGAAATGAATCTTACGATAGTGCAAGGATTTCTAATGCGAGGATTTATAAAGAAAAGATGAAAGAATGGCATGATTGAAAGATAATAAAAAGAAAATTTGAACCTGGATAGGAATTTTTATCATACAATACATAATTGAAATTATTTCCTAGAAAATTGAAGTATAGGTGAAAAGCGTCATTCAGAGTTCTAAAAGTTCATCCCTATGGGGCAGTTAATATTGAAGACCACAAGACTGGAAGAATATTTAAAGTGAATGGATATAGAATGAAATCATATTTTGATGGTCAAAGACCAGATTTTAGAGAGACAGTAATGTTGGGTCACCCAGAATAAGACTGAGAATCTCGGGCTGGTGACATTAAACCAAGCATTTTGTGGGAGGCAACCTATTTGTATAGTTTTTTAGTTCATTTTTTAGTTTGTTTTGTTTGAAATATTTCATGTAAAATTATTTTTATGTATTTAAGTAGTCTAAGTATATGATAAAATATTTAAAAACATCTTTATTTGCCTAATTTTATGGAAAAATTGAGAATTTATTGGATTGAAATCAAAACGACAAAAATTTTGGAACTTGTGCATGATGCACCACTTTTCAGAGAGCTGGCGCATGATACCCCGTGAGTTTAAAAATGTTTAAAATGTGTCAAATGGCGGTATTTGGCGGTTTTTGATAGTTTATTCTCCATTTAACTCCTAAAAACCGACTCCAAACCATATTTTAGAGGGGAAAACGAGTCCAACCCATATTTTAGAGGGGAAAACGAGGGAAGAGTCGCCATTTTTCAATTCCTATGGATTTCCACTCTGGAAACTTCGCTATATTTGGAATTTTCAACCAGAGAAAGTTCATTAGTTTTGATGCACAAAAATTACATGATCGATTTCTAGTGAAGAGGCTTATCAAAGAAAGGCATCGAGGATTCAACATGTTGAATACTCGAGTAGAAGAGATTATTGCGTAGATGCGTTGGGAAGTGCTTTGCTACACTACAGCCATTGTTATTGTTCTCTAATGTGAAAATTACAAAATGATTTATTTGGATATCCTTGATTGAAAACCAAGGAATGATTTACGTGTGTGGTAGGTTTGTTCAATTCACTCCTTCAAGAATAATGTGTCTATATATGATTAAGTGTGCCTATATGCCATTATGCAAACTTTACCCCTACAAGAGAGAATATGAATGAACTCTACCGCTACCTTACAGATTAAGATGCTAATTGGTAAACCAGAGATGATGAAAATGTATGTTTTCCTTCATCATTTTTCAATCCAGTTTCAAAAGCCTGACACTTCTTTATTGCATCGAAATTGCTGCCTACCATGAAAGTTAGTAAGGTCACTAAGGAGAGTGTCATTCTAAATTATGGCATTCAAATCAAAAAACCTATTGATTTTGGAGATATTATTGTAAAATCAGTTTTGGGTTTGGTTGTAAATGGACCTGCAACTGGACTGGGACATCCATCCACTATTTTCTTACTTTGTAGTTAATTGCAAGTACCATATGAAAGTTGGGAAAAAGTGCTACTTTCTTGGAAGTCAATGGATCCAGAAGTCTACTGCAATTGTTCCAGAAGTCTACTGCAATTGTAGTCTACTGCAATTGTATTGGAATGGGAGTTGAAAATGATATGAATGTACTGATGGTTTAAGGTTCTCAGAATTCATCACCTGTTTAGCCCTACTACAACTCAAGTGCACTTTCAAAAAGGATTAAGAAGATAGAAAAAAGATGTACAGAATCTCATGCATGTGATAGGGAATATTACTGAAATACTGGATCATCTGGATTGGAGACTGAAAGAATATTTTGAACATACAAGGCATATTGAATATGGATTGGTACATATGTTCAAGAAACATGCTTGGATTGAGGAAAATTCAACTGATGAATTTCCATTTTGACCCTTCTATAATTTGTATGTGCACTACCAATCGATGGGAGATATCTAGGAGGACGATAGTGAAGATGATGTTTGATCTTAATTTATGCACGAAATGTTTTGTGTAGTACAGTTTGTTTTTGTTTGTTGTGTTGAATTGCATTTCCTTTCTAATGAATACTATCTATGTTTATATTTGAATTTTGACGTTTAGATTTCAGTTTTAGAACACTAAATTTGATGTTTGTTGGCTTGAAAAATGTTAGTTTGTAATATAGTTTGTAATAGCACTATGTTAGTTTGTAATAGCACTGATTTTATATATAAATGTTAGTTTTGTGTTGTTTGTTAAAGTTAGATGTTAGTGTAATGTTTATATATTCTTAAAAAGGTTTATTTGATTCAAATAGAGGTTGATGTAAAGCGGTACGGAGCAGATTTCCACAAAAATTGAAATCTGAAAAATTTAGCTCTAACGCATGATGCACCAATTTACAGAGCCTTGGCGCATGATGTGTCAAAGGTCCGAACATACCATATTTCCTAGAAAACAGTGAAATCACACAGAGAAACTACATTTTTGCAACTTGAGTCATCTTCTACCTCAATACCTTGGTCAAGGCATCACATTGTGGGCAAAAGAGAAGGATTTGAAGGCTAAAAACTATAGATTTCATCTTCTCTTGGTAAGAGCTTCACTTTAAATCATAAATTTTTTATTTTCACCATGGATTTTGGGAGATCCAAAAATTGGAATTTTTTATAAAAATACTTGTAGAAAACTCATGGTGAAAAGTTCCTTACCAAATAACCTTGCTTGAGGAGTTAGATTTTTTATTTAGTAATTTATTTGAACTATATTTGGATTTTTGTAGAATTTTCAAATGGCTCCCAGAGTTAAGAGAGGAAGGACATCCGAGGACTTTGACGCATGAAGATTTGTTAGTTTCAAAGCCCAACATAGTTACAATACTCAAATGGAGACCAAAGCATTATTCAAGGGCGGGCGTTTGGAAACCCGGGTGGGGAGGTCGAAAGACTGCTTCTTGCCAGGAATTGGGAAAGATTCTGTTACTTTGTTGTTGTGGCAATTGTCCAATTGGTTTGGGAGTTTTATGCAAACTTGAGAGTCACTATTGAAGATCACATCTTAGTTAGAGGTAAACAAGTTGAATTTACTGCTGATCGGATCAATATTTTTGATGGTTTGAGGGGTGTATTTTTCGATGAATATGCTGCATTTGTGATGATTGATTCATCATTGGAGGAAGTGATTGCATTTTTGACTGATGGAAGAGGGGAATAGAAGATTAATAATAACAAGATAGCTAACTTTCATGCTTCCTTGTTCACTTTTTTATGCCAAATTATTGCCAACAAATCATTTGGCTGATGTTACTAAAGATAGAGTTGTACTCAACTATTGCATTCAGAACATGAAGGAAATAGATGTGGGTGCACTTATAGTTCAGCATGCTCAAAGTATTGCTGGTAGTTGTACAGCTGGAGGATTGGGATACCCTGCCTTGATTTTCACTTTATGTGAACAATCAGGAGTAGAATCCTACAGAAATGAATAGAGATTGCAGCCACAAAATCCGATCAGGAGACATATGATTCAGAGAGTAGAATCATTTGTTGAGTCTAGAAGTGGAAGAAGGGATATGCCCTCTACATCTACTGCAGGGGCATCTACTACTAGATATGTATCACTTGAAGGTATTATGGATCAACTAATGGTTCAACAGATGGATACAGTAAATATTCAAATTCAATTAGGAGAGATAGGAGCAAGGAATGCTTATAATGATGAATATTAGCAGACGAGAGTTCAACATGATCTTGAATGCCATGGTAAGACATCTTAGGAGTGAACTTAATGTGGACTTTCCTACTTGCCCCAGTTTCACTTCCTATACTCCCATTCATGATGATGATGAAGAAGAGGGAGAATCAGATGATGAAGAGGAAGGAGATGAAGATTGATGTTTTATGAGTCTATTTTAGTTTGTTTTTTTATGCATGTTTGTTGTTTGTGTTTATATTGGGATGTACTTTTATTTCAAACTTGTCATAGTAAAAGACTTTTTATGTTGTTTTGTGAACTGAATCTGTAATAATAATTGTAGATTTTCACTTTTTTTGTATTTTTTGTATTTTCAATTTAGTTTGTCAGTATAGTTTTTCAGTTTTTGTATTTATGTTTTTAATTCTTAGCAAGTTCTCTAGAATATATTATGTTTTATTTAATTCTTTAAAGTCTATATGTAGTTTTACAGTTAGTACCTACAGCATACCAGAGCCCAGTTTCATAGTCAGAAATCCTTTGCAGGTCAATTTTTATTTTCACGCATTTACTGTTTTCTTTCACCTGTTAAATTTTATATTCAAAATATTTTTAAAGTCATTTAAAACTTAATTTTATACACCTTTTCATGCATTGGTAAAGTGACATATATGCAAAAAAAAATTTTTTATTTGTCCTTAATTAACTATATTTTTAAAAAATTATTTAACATGGCCTGAGATATATGACTATACATTTAAATGACTATACTTATGTTTATAAGTATTATGGTAAATTTAGGTAAAGATTTTTTAATAATAAAGTTCAATGCTAAAGTTGAAGATATTTGATATAATATGATAAGACTATGTCTTTCTATTTAAAGTAAAGAAAATTGTATTTTTGAAGTGTTAAGAATTTTAGAATTTCATTCAAGAAGAAAGGAATGAGACTTTATGAAAAATCATAAACTAATATGAATTTATAAAGTAAAGAAAGGTATAGAGTTTTGACTTTGATAAAAGGATAGTGAAGTTCAAAATCATAAAGGCTTTCCAGATATAGTAATTCCAGATATAGTAATCCTCACTTAGAAAAAGAAAATAAAAGAAAGGATTGAAAAAATCCTAAAAGAAAAAAAAAAGAAAGAAAAGAAAAATAAGTGAGGAGAAGCTTCAGGAGACGCCTAATCAAAAATTGGCTTCACTTGAATCAACTTATGGAAGGAGTTTTATGACATTTTCTAAACTTATACTGGAGTATTAGTAGCATTCCTAGTAGCGTTTTCATGAAGTTATTTTTCATATGAACGTCTAAATGTCCTTAATATGACAAATTACAATTCTTCTTGAAATGAATAGAGATTCAAAAATCTTAAATTTGATTGCTAAGTATTCCTAGACTTTGAAATTGAATCTAAGTTATTAATGGCATTTTCTTAAATTTTATTACTCTATTTATTAAACTAAAGTATAGAAGTTACAAGTTACACTAAAGTATAGAAATTTTATTACTCTATTTATTAAATGTCCTTATTATGAATAGAAATTGAATCTAAGTTATTATGGCATTTTCTAAACTAAATTTGATTGCGAGTTAATTTGTATCCTAAGTAATATGTTTTTATGTAGTAAAAGTGTTACTTGAGAATAAGTAACATTTAAGTTTATGGGATTTTGATACACCAAAATAATATTTTGTTTAAAGTACCACTTTTTATGCTTATTTTTGGTGATATTGCATTTTAAAGAAGGGTATTTTTGTGTTTTCGTTGCAAATATATCATTTTTAGACATTTAGAGAAAAAATGGCAAAAAGGATGAAATTTGGAGAAAAAAGAGCCAATTTTGGATTCTGGCGCATGATGCACCAAAATCTAGAGAGCTTGCCCATCATGCTCCAGTGACGACATTTTCAAATTAAGGTGGTTTGAGACAAATTTTGTGTGAATTTTCAAAGGGACACTTGTTCTACACACTTGTTCTAGACACTTGTTCTACACACCACTTGGAGTAATTCAATGCATCTAGACACTTTGGAAGGTTCTTTTATGAAAGGATATGACTCTTGGATCAAATGACACATCTTTTGAATTCAAAAGAGTTGACTTTTGAGGAATTTTTTGAGGGAATTTTAAATTCTTTTCAAAAGGAGGAAGCAAAAAATAAAAAAAAAAGACTTGAAGAGGCAAAGATTGGGGACAAAAGGAAGGCTTTAGGGTGTGGCGTGAGAAAGTGAGTGAGAGACGAAGAGATTTTCTTCTAGATTTGTTCGAGGAGAGGGAAGGTGAGCAATTTCTTCTTCATTGCATTTCTAAGAGAGAATTGGGAGTGATTGTAAAGAGAGAAAGACTTGGAGAGAACTTCTAGGGATTTTCTTTGGAAGGATTGTGAGATAAATTGTAGTTTTATTTCTTTTGTTTTGTAAACTTATTTTTATATATGAAATTCATGTTTTATCCTATCCTTCTCATGAATTCTGAGTAGTCTTTTTTATCCTTCTCCCTACTTTGAAGATATGCTTTTGTGAAGTATAGATTTTGATTTCTACAGTTTTAAATGATAATAATATGTGATTATTTGAACTCCGATCTTCATTTACTTTTCGATCTGGCCAATTGAAATGTTAAAACTTGTTGAGAGACATATGTTCTTAAATGAGATATCATTTCTACAACATAGGGAGAATCACATTTGATTTCATGTGAGAGTATGTCATCCATGGGAGTGGGTGCAAATAAATAGAGAAATATACTTTTGTTGAATGCAGAATTGGAGATTTTAAGGTGACAGATTAAAACTCCCAAATTGGTTCAGTTGATTGGAAACTAATGCAAGATTGTTAGGCCTCAAGGGAGAGAGTAGTGGGAGCTTTGGAGTGACAGTTGGTATCCTCTCAGCCTAACCACAGAATTAGGGACCAAACTTTAGATTAGTCAATGTTTTTTCTAGTACTAGGAAGAGGGTAAAGAATAGGATTGCTCCTATTTAGCACAAAACAGTTTATATATATTTTTTCAAATGATTTTAATTTCTTCACATTCTTCACAAACCATATAGTAATTTCTTCACAAACCATATAGTCATTGTAAAGGGGAAAGATGGTTTCTTAAATTTGAAAACTTTGTTTAATTTAAAACTTTGTTTAATTTTCACAATTTTTCTTTTGAATGTTTAGTATTTAATTTAGTTTAATTTCTGTAATCTTACATCTGCATTGTAGTTAGCATTCACCTGACTAGTCAATTTTCAAATTTTGCACTTTAATTTTTTTTTGTTTTCATTATAAAATTATTTCCATAATTTACTTTAAGATTTTCTAACTTCCCTGTGGGATCGATATCTAGGACTCCATTAAAGCCTGAAGCGCCATTTTCTAGGTTGGCGCCTGAAGCACCATTTTTTTAGAGAGCTTCCACCTGAAGTGTTATTATATAGAGAAGCGGCGATTGAAAATCCAGAATCGGTGCCTGAATCTCCAGAACCCAAAACAGCACGAACTTAAGTAACTTGGCACCTGAAGCATCAGAATTAGCGCCTGAGGCACAGAGGTGATATAATATGGATTAAGGCAGTTTGAGAAAAATTTTGAGTGGATTTTGATGGCTTCAAATGTTTCAAATGCTCTATGGAGTGATTCAATGCATCTAGATACTTTGGAAGTCTCTCTAATGAAGCGATATGTCTCTTGAATGAATGAACATGTCTTTTGGGATTAAAAAGGTGTGATGTTTGGAGAGAATTTAAGAGGGAATTTTGAATTTTTTTAGAGAGGAGGTAGTCAATAATTAAAAGGAGAGGAGTCTAGGGCTGAAGAGAGGTTCAGTTACAAGAGAAAAGAGGCAAGAGAGAGAGGGAGTGAGGGACTTGGAGATTTTCTTTTAGGGTTGTAGAGGAGAGGAAAAGTAAGAGATTTCTTCTTCATTACATTTCTAAGAGAATTGAGAGTGCTTGTAAAGAGGGAAAGGGCATAAAGAGAACTTCTAGGAATTTTCTTGGGAAGGAGTTTGAGATAACTTTTATTTCTTTATTTTGTAAACCTATTTTTATAAATAAAATCTGTGTTTTGTTGTTTCCTTCTCATGAATTCTACGTAGTCTTTTTTATCCTTCTCCCTACTCTGAGATATGGTTTTGTGAAGAATTGATTTTGTTTTATACTGTTTTAAATGTCAATAATTTGTGATGATTTGAACTCTGATTTTTATTTACTTTTTGATCTGACCAATTGAAATGTTAAAATGTGTTGAGAAACATATGATCCGAAAGGGCTATGATTTCTAGAACATAGTGAGGGTTACATTCAATTCAATGGGTGAGAATGTAATTCATGGGGTTATATGCAAATAAATAGGGAAATATACTTCGTTGGATGCAGAATTGGAGATTTTAAGGTGACATATTAAAATCCCCAATTTGGTCTAGTTGATTCAAAACTAATATGAGATTATTAGCCCTCAGGAAAAGGAGAAGTGAGAGCTCTAGAGTGAGAGGCGGTATCCTCCGAACCTAACCACAGAATTAGGGACCAAACTCTGGATTAGTCAATGTTGTTTATACACTTGAAAGAGGGTAAATAATACGATTGCTCTTATTTGGCACAATAGAATTTTACAATTAATTTTAAATGATTTTAATTTCATTACAATCCATATACTCATTATAAAGGGGAAGGATGCTTTATTAAATTTGAACTCTTCATCCCATAAACTTTATCTAGTTTTTAAAAGTTTACTTTTGAAGTTTAGCAATTAGTTTAGTTAACTTCGTTTTTTTAAACTGCTTTTTAGCATACACTAAATTACTTTAGATTTGAATTTAACACTTAAATTTTGTGGTTTTAATTTTGTGTTTTACATTATAGTCATAAGAATTTTCAACTTCCCTGTGGGATCGATACTTGGGACTCCATTAGAGCCATTTATTACTTGAGAGATATGTATACTTGCATTATTATAATGGGTTTAGAAGTTTAAAGATTTTAGAAGATAAATTTAGTTTTACTAAAGTTATTTTTTTTTTGGATTCAATTGCGTATTTATTATTAGTGTTGTAGTGTGTTTTTTTATTATTGAAAAATATTTACAAAAGCGACACACAACAAAACACGCATCAACTAGTCGACACCTACACCATTAAGACTTAAATATTTATGTAGGGTCCATAAATTATTTATTTTTGCTATTCTTGAACTCTCAGTCTCTCTGAACAGAGCCAAATTTATGAGAAAATTTATGCATTACCAATACTACTGCAATAAAACAACAAAATTTGGATTTTTTTTAGAAACCCAAAGTTAGTTTATCAATTGTTGAAGATGATGATCAATTTGTACTTTGTTCTTTCAAGATGGAGGACTTTCATAGATGGACTACTTTTTATTATGCTCTATTCTTTATAAGAATAATTTTCTTTATGGAACAACTTTTATCTTATGGGTGAAACAATTATAGAAAATTAGTTAGTTGGAGGTGATTTCAATATGGTGATTAAACTTTCTGAGAATAAGGGAGGGGGAAGATGGGGCACAACTTATATAAATAAATTTTGTAATAAAATCTCTAATGCAGGTTTCTTGATTTGGGTTTCTCTAGCACTCCTTACACCTGGATAAGGGGCTTCACTTTCCCAAGACTTGATAGACTCTTTGGTAACCAATATTTGTTAAATTATTTCACAATTTCAAATGTGCAACATTTTGACCATGCTGCCTCTGATCAAAATCTAATTTTATTATCCTTGTATTTCCTTAATAAACCATCTAAATATAATTTTAGATTCTTAAATATATTTGCCACTCATGACACTTTTTGTAGTCTCATTAAACAGGCTTGAAGATTTGATGGAGCTGGTAGTCCTTGGTATATATTATGGCAATTGCATAAGAAAATGGCTGCTCAACTTAGAGATTAGAACTGGAAAGTGTTTGGGGATGGCTCAATTGAGGGTTAATTCTTTGGAATCTTAAGTTCATTGTAATTTTAATACTATCGATGAATTAACTTCAACACATAAGAATCTTCTTGATGCTGTAATTATACTTGATCAACATAAAGCAAATGTCATTTATTTTAAGGATAGTCATAGAAGCGCCAAGTATTTCCATGCCAGCATCAAACATAGTAAGAATGTCAATGTTATTATCAAGATAAAGGACATGTATGGTACTGGAATGCTGAGGTGGATGAAATTGGTAGCAGTGTACTAAAATATATTACTGACTTATTTGAGTCTTCATTGCAAGTCTCTCTAATTTATCCTACTCTTCTCAATGGGGAAAAGGATTATATTTCCAAACTTTCCTTATGTAATCCTCCTTATGAGGAGTAAATTTTCAAAGTCTTCCAAGATATAAACAAAAACATAGTTGTTGGCCTTGACAGATAAACTTGTGATTTATATGTCAAATGCTCTGCATCTTTATCTTTTTTTCCCTTTTGTGAGAGAAATTTCACATAAGTTAGGGTCGTTATTTGGTGTGTCAAATTTTACATGGAATTCTGTGGAGGAATGTATTTAATTTTAACAACCTAATAGTAATCTAGATATTAAATTGAATTCTTTTCTTTTTTTAGTGATGCAGTATATCTGGTTTGTTAGAAATAACACCAAGCATGAGTAGCCTCGCCCCTCTTATATCTCTACCAACTCTTATATTCTTGCGTATTATGCTAAGGCCTATAGACATCTACAACTTGATATGCCTGGTCCTTTTCCTAAGGAGGGATGGAGGCGAACACTTATTTGTTGGCAGCCCCTTCCTAATGGCTAAGTTAAGATCAATGTAAATTGGAGTTGGAAGGTGAATTCTGCTAATATTGGGGGTATTTTTAGGAATCATATGGGAGACTATCTTTCTATTTATCTTCTCCTGAGTGAGCTTATTCTCCCATTGAGGTCGAGTCTTGGGCTATATTATTTTCTTTTTTGAATGTTATGTTGATTTCATAGCAATTCTAGAATGCATTTCAAGAAAGAAAGAACCTCTCTGGAATTTACTTATTTGTCTCAATAGAATATGTCACTATATTGACATGCATAATCTTCAGCTCAAATGGAATTTTATTTATAGATAAGGTAATGCACCCGCCAATTGGCTAGCTAAACGTGGTTCTTTGGTGGTATCTGTTGGTGTTGTGCCTTCGAGGGATCTAAACATTCTTTTAATGGGTGAACTTTTAGATTTACCTTATATCAGAAGATAGCTAGGTGTTGTTTTTTTAGTGGATGAAAGGATGTATTTTGTAAATGAGTGATGTTATTTATGGTTTTACCTTATATTTTCAAGGTGTTATTATTAGTTTTATTTTTTGGGCTCTCTGTACATAGTATGCTTGGTGGCAATTCATGGATTGGTGGTGTTATTGAAGGTAGCATCCCATTTTTTGATGGTGTTATTCACAGTTTTATATTTTGTTTTAGTGACATTATTGACAAGTTATCCTCTTGGGCTCTCTATATATTGTCTAGTGACATTTTTTATGGTGGTATTTGATCCTGAAACTGCTTATATGCAACAATATAACAATAATTCTGATTATATTTTTCACTTATATTTCCTTATTTCACAACAAAGCCAAAAACTTGATCTCAAATAAAAATAATAATTTAACATTTAATTTATATATATTGGGATACTACGCAAGCATACGTATCGTTATCAAGTAACATAGGACTTTTTGATTAAGATATGAATATCAAACCATAGGGAAGATATGCAATATGCACTTTTTGGAAAATTTTCTATTTTTAAAAATATAATTAATTTAAAAATATAATTAATTAAACTAAAGATGTTTTTGCAGTAAAGAAAGTTTAAATATATTTGGTAATTTTAATATTTTGATAAAAACTGAACAAACTTATAAAGATAACTTGAGTTTTTGTAGAAGAAAAACACTAAATATGAAAATATCTTTCTCTTTATCATGAAACAGTAATAAGTATAAGAATTCTGTTGTGAAAGTATGCATATTGTGTTGTGTCAAATAGGAGCAACAATAGTCTTTACCCTTACTAGAGATTCTATAAAGAACATTGCCTAATTTAAAGTTTGAATAGTTCTGAAGACTGGCTAGGCATGGAAGATACTAGCTCTCACTATAGAGTTCCCTCGATTCCCTCCACCTAGGGGCTAACATCTCGTATCAGAACCTAAAACAATAAACCAAGTTGGGGGCTTTAACCTGTTGCTTTAAAGTCCTGTAACTCTACACCCTTCAATGAGTATTTCCCTATTTATTTGCACTCAATCATATGAACTACATTCTCATTCATACAACCTCATGTGATTCTTTCCAATTGTTGAGTGAGACAATACCAGCCCAATTCTTACATGTTCTCCAACAAATTTTAACATTCGGATTGGCCAAATCAAGAAGTAAATGAAGTACATGGATTTAAATCATCACAACTCACAACATTAAAGATCAATACTCTCCACAACTTCCATCCAACACTTAATTACTTATCATTTTAAGAAGAAAGATAAAGAAAATACCTCAGAATCCATGGAGAAAACAAAACCACACTTTAGCTTAAAAGTATAAATTATTGTCAAACCAACAACAAGTCTCAATTAAAACCAAAAGTAGTCTAAAATAAAAGATAAAAACTTATTTTAAGTCCTCCACCAAACACTTGAACTTCCTTTGATTCTCTTCTCTTTTACAACACTCTCAATATAAAACTAAAATAAAAAAGGATAAATATGTGGTGCCAGAAAATCTCTCCAACTAACTCCCCAATTTTAGAACTTTCAAAACTTTCACAGTACTTTCAGGACCACCCCTTTTTAAGTCTCAATCTTCCTTCTTTTATAATTCTCCAAAAGGTGTCTTGGTATCTCTTCAAAATATGTCTTGATTCGATGTATTTTCCCAAGAGATGCATCCTTTCTCAATAATTTTTGTCCTTGGTGGTTGTAACCACCTATTAAGCCAATAGGTGCCCCAAAAACCTCTTCAAAATTCATAAAAACTAAATTTACTCATCCAATAAATGTCGCTGACACTTAAGCATGGGGCCCCTGGAGCTTAGACACGGCCTTCTATGTTTAACCGGCGCTTATGCGTCGGATCTGGCGCTTAGGCGCCAAAACACTTTTGCACATTTTTCACATATTTGCTCCAAATTTGATCCTTTTTTCACTCCTT
>NW_018165748.1:455774-456565 GCF_001263595.1 Phalaenopsis equestris | reverse complement strand
GGGGCTTTAACCTGTCACTTTAAAGTCCTCTAACTTTACACCCATCAATGAATATTTTCCTATTTATTTGCACTCAATAATATGAACTACATTCTCATTCATAAAACCTCATGTGATTCTTTCCAATTGTTTACTGAGACAATACCAGCCCAGTTCTTACATGTTCTCACAACAAATTTTAACATCTAGATTGGCCAAATCAAGAAGTAAATGAGTGCTTGGATTTAAATCATCACAACTTCTTCTAACATTAAAGATCAATACTCTCCACAACTTTCATCCAAAACTTAATTACATATCATTTTAAGAAGAAAGATAAGGAAAACTACTCAGAATCCAAGGAGAAAATAAAACCACTTTGGTTTAAAAGAAGAAATAATTGTCAAACCAATAATAAGTCTCAATTAAAACCAAAAGTGGTCTAAAATAAAAAGATAAAAACTTATCTCAAGTCCTCCACCAAAATCTTGAAGTTCCTTTGAATCTCTTCTCTTTTACAATCACTCAAAACAAAATAACAAAAAGGATAAAGTAAATAAAAGGTGGTTCCTGAAAATCTCTTCGAACTAATTGCCCAGAGAAGAACTTTCAAAAATTGCAAATATTTTCAGGACTCACACTTTTTCAGACCTTTTCAGGACTCTTTTCTAAGTCCTCTCTTCTTTCTTTTATAGTTTTCTAAGAGGTGCCTTAAGATCTCTTCAAAATGTGTCCCGATTCGATGTATTTTCCCAAGAGATGCGTCATTTCATGATAAGTTTCATCCATGGTGGTTACAACCACCTATTAAG
>NW_018165748.1:449849-453128 GCF_001263595.1 Phalaenopsis equestris | reverse complement strand
TTTAGTTTAACATGTAGAGATTTAATAGACTTCTAAACAGTGGGTATAAAAGCAAACAACACACTAACATGATAAAAGAAAAATACAGGGCAATAGTTTCTAAATTTAAAGTTTAAGATCTAAGCTAGCAAGACTTTCTACTTTATAACAGATATGAAAATATGTTAAGTTCTAAACTAACTAAATCACAGTACTAAACACAAAACAACAGCTACTACCCTAAAATTTAAAAATGAAATACATTCTAACACAATAATCACAACAACAACAGAACATAAAAAATTCAAAAGACAACATAAATCATTGTCCAAAACAATGCAGATGCAAATGTAGCAAGCTCAGACCACATAGTTCACATCATATTACAACCATAAAATGAATCTCTCAGCTTTACTCTACATCCTCAGAATCACCGCTGTACCATTTTTTTGTAGGCTCATAATCAGGATATCGAGGATATGGAGGAAATTGCACTCTTGGTTCACCTCTAATCAAGCTCTCCAAAGATGAGTGGAATTTCTCTTCATAATCACTCTTCCTTCTATTATAACTATTTGTATGATCTGAAAAACGCTCTAAATTTTGTACCTTATCAGCGGTAAAATTGATATTGTCCATCATCTTCTGTAGTAACTCATCCTGAGTCTTGGTATCACCTCTAGATATAGAAGCACGAGAAGTAGATGGTCGTGATGAAGATTCAGCAGAAGTAGATGCATCACACGTCTCTAATCCATAACTTTTGGAAAATCCTCCTCTCCAGCCAAAAATTAAATGCTCAGAATAAGTCTTCACATTCACCTTTGTAATGGGTATTAGAGGTAACAAAACTTCCTCCCAACTATCATACTTCACTCCAGCCTGCTCGCATAGTGAAAATATTAAGGAAGCAAATCTCATACCTATAGTAGTAGCAACATCAGCTAAACTGATGATAGTGTGATAGATCAAAGCCTCTATGTTGATGGGCTTTCCCTCCAGAATACAATTGTTCAACGTTGCTCTGACTCTCTGGTCACTTCACTGAGATGATTGGTCGGAAGCAGACGAGCAGAAATGAAATAGTGTCAGGCCTTTGAAGGTGCACGTAACTTTGAAGTTGGGAAATTTACTCTCCTCTCATTGGTTATCTTCCAAAGTCCTCTCCCAATAGTCAAATATGAAATTATCTCATCTAACTCTGCCTCACTAGGACTATAATTAGTATATAAAACATAAAGTCTCTGGTGGTAAATGGTAAAACAAGTTGATTACCTCTAGAGTAAAAGGTACCAACTTTCCTCTAACCATAACTTGATCATCTTCAGCCTTTGGGAGATTTACATAAAACTCCCTCACAACAAAAATTAGCAAAGAAATAACAAAATTGTTCCTACTGTCGGCGGACTATCAGATCTTCTATCTCTCCAGCCGAACTCTTGAAACATCGCTCTTGAATCATTTTTTGTGATTGCAGAGCATCACTATATCAATCCTAAGCTTTCGAACTGACAAACTTGCTCGAATCGAATGGGCTCTTTCCTCTACTCCTTTTTCATTCTTTGTGTCATTCTACAAATTTGATAAATTCCAAAAATAACTTTAAAAATCAAGTTTAAATCACTAAACTAAACTTCCAAAAGCTCAACTAAATTCCAAAAGCTTTAACTAAATTTCCCAAGCAATTTTCATAGATTTTTCTTCACTTTTCACCATGAATATTAAATTTTTGAAATCTTCCAAATGTGCTCAAAATATATGGTGAAAATCCAAAATTTTAGCATAGAAGTAAAGCTCTGACCATAAGTAACTTGGATCTAGCAAATCTCACCCGATTCCACCATGAAATCTTCAATTTCCACTTGTCTTAGCCCTTAAAATTGCAATTTTAAGCTGGGGAAGACGATAGGTTGTGTAAAAAAAATGGTATTATTGGGCTTAAAATTCACTTTTAACAGTTCGTGATTCGGTTTTCTTGAATCGGCACTTAGGCGTGGGTAAGTGGCGCTTAGGTGCTTGCCTCTCGGGTTGGCTCATGCTTAAGCACGAGATGTGGCGCTTAGGCGCCAGTGCACATTTTTTGAAACTTTTAATTTTAAGTAAAATACACTATTAGCCTAAGTAACCACCCCTAAATGGTCTCATAGCACTTAAATGCTATTTTTACTTCCTATACTCTCCTCTCTCAAAATTCTCCATAATAATTAATTCAAACAAGTACAAACACATTTAACACTTAGTTCTCTCTCCAAACAGTCTTAGATGAGAAAATTTTCCTAAGTACAAAACACTTAACACACATTTTATAATTAAACACATAAGTGACACAAACACTAAACATAATACATAAACACTAACATACTTAAAAACATGACTCCAAATACACAATTTCTAACACTTAACTTAATTCCACTCTTCATTAGAAGGAACGAATTCTTGTCTTTCATTAATCTCTCCAGGAATATAGAGTTGATAAAACGGATGGTGGTGACAAACTCTAATACTATCATCTTCGATCCATTTTTGTTTAATGAACATCGTCTTATCTGCTTCCTCTACATAAGTGGTATGGATGAATTGCATCTTAAGTTGCCACTCAATATGTTCTAGATGAGCATGCAATTCAAGCACCTTAATCTCTAATACAGATAAACTATTTTCCATCTTGTTGATCTTCTCAAATATCCCTTCAATGCTAACGGCTAAGAAGCCGTTATACATCTCCTGTGCACTTTGACTAATGAACTTCTTCCTCATGGCTTCTTCCTTCTTCTTTAAATCCATCTCCCATGAAGACATTTTCTCTAAATCTCTCTCTTTCTTAGACTTTTAGGGCCAAAAATAATCTGGGGTGAAATTCCTTCACAAACCCCTTCTATTTATAAGCCTAATTCCCCCTCATAACTTCTAGGCACAACTAAAAACTGCCAAGACATGTTTATTCCAACTAAATTTTGCAGTTATCTTCTAGAAATTGAAATTTTCACATGTGATTAAACTGCCATGCTTAAGCGCCGGATCTGGCGCTTAAGCGCCAGTGCACATTTTTTTGCACCAGTCAACTTAACATCCAAATTCTCATTCTAACATGTCCAGGTTACTAAATAAAGTCTAAAAATCATTACCAGCACATAATAAACTCAAAAATACTACCCCATATTTTTTAATCAGACTCAAAACAACAAACAAAGCAAAAACACACTGATAACTAAGGGTTGACTCCCACAAAGCTTCATTTTATGTTGTCAACCCAACGCAAGCAGTGCTCATTCTGGTTGACCCAACATCATTCCATCATTA
>NW_018165748.1:442723-447276 GCF_001263595.1 Phalaenopsis equestris | reverse complement strand
TCTATCATTTGGCCTAATGAATTCTCTTCAATCATGGAAATTGGTTGAGAAAAATTCATTCCAAATTGGTCTAACTTCCTTGAAATTGCAGCAGCTTGATTTGTTAACATAGTAAATGCATCAGTTTCATGAATATTGGTTACTTTCTTTGGATTCACACTCTTAGAAGGCCATTGAAAATTATTGATAGCCATCTCTTTAATTAAAGCATAAGCATCATGAAATGGTTTTGACATCATTGAACCACCAGCAGCGACGTCAATAATAGATCTAAGAGAACCAATTAATCCTTATAAAAAGTTTGAATTATTAACCAATCTGGTATATCATGGTCTGGACACTTTCTTAAGAGTTCTTTAAATTGTTCCCATGCTTCATAAATAAATTCCCCTTCAAACTGATTAAAAGATGTAATATCATTTCTAAGTTTCGCTGTTTTTTATGGTGGAAAATATTTAGCAAGGAATTTTTGTCCTAAATCACCCAAAGTTCTAATAGATCCAGGCGTTAATGAATTCAACCACATCTTAGCTTTATCCCTCAGTGAGAAAAAAAATTAATTAAGTCTTATGACATCATTTGAAACACCATTGTAATTAAATGTAGCACACAATTCTAGAAAATTGGCAAGATGTAAATTTGGATCTTCAGTTGATGATCCCCCAAACTGATTATTTGATACCATTTGGATAATAGCAGGTTTAAGCTCCAATGAATTAGCCACTAAAGTAGGTTTTTGAATACTACAATGAAGTTCATCTACAGTAGGGTTGACATAATCTCTCGAAGGTCTAAGCTCTTGATGAATTTCAACATTTTGATTATTTTGGTTTGTCATTTCTGTAAATTTTTTTTTATTTTTCAATATTTTAATTCTTTTTGGTTTTTTTGATTTTCTAATAGTTCTTTCTAATTCAGAATCGTAGGGCACTAGTCCTTCAGAACCTCAACTATGCATACACTAACATAAAATAAAATAAAATAAAACATACAAAATAAGATACAATATTTAAAGTTTAAATAAGACTTTCTAAAAAAAGAAATTTACTTAGTTTTATTTCTTTCGATCCCAGGGCAACGGCGCCAAGAACTTGATCCCAATTTTTTGTATATGTAAGGATTTATGAAGTTGACACCACTGCTGGAAGATTTTAATCCTCGGCAATGGCGCCAAAAACTTGATCCTGATTTTTTGTATATGTAAGGATTTATGAAGTTGACACCACTGCTTGATAATTTTAATCTATAACAACAGCGCCAAAAACTTGATCCCTAAATACTTAATGCTTATGCACAATATAACAATAGCATTGAAGGTATTTTTCACTTATATTTCTTTATTTTGCAACAAAACTAAAAACTTGGTCCCGAAGAAAAATAAAGAATTTAACATTTTTGTTATTATTAATATATATTTAAATTGGGATACTACACAAGTATACGTATCGTTATCAAATAATATAGAACTTTTTTATTAAGACCTGAATAATAACCCGCAAAGAAGATTACGCAATATGCACTTTTTAGAAAGTTTTTCTATTTTTAAAAAGATAATTACTTAAACTAAAAATAATTTTTGCAAGAATTTAAAATGTAAATATTTTTGGTATTTTTGATTGTTTAACAAAACAGTAACAACTTAAAAAGATAACTAAAGTTTATGTAGAAGAAAAGTATTTAATACGAAAATGTTTTTCTTCTTATCATGAATTAGTAATCAGTATAGGAATTTTATTGTGGAAGTATGCAAATTGTGATGTGCCAATTAGGAGTAATAATATTCTTTACCCTTTACTAGAGATGATATAAAAAATATTGGCTAATTTAAAGTTTGAATAGTTCTGAAGACCGGCTAGGCAGGGAAGATACTAGCTCTCACAAGTATCCTTTCAAAAAGCGTCCAAATACGTTGAATTTCGTCCCATAACTGCCCAAAGTCGGTCCATAGTCGTCCCGGGCGCCGTCGGAGGCCTCGAGGGTGCCATCGGTGAGCTTTTCTGTCATTTTTTGGTCTTCTCGGGTAAATCTCATCGTCGGCGCCATTTTGGGCGCTTTGGCGAGCAGACTGCGCAGCTCCACCGTTTGGCTCCGTTTTAGCTCCATTTTGCCCCATTCCAGTTGCGTTGTATTCCTAACTGATAGCCGTACAAAATAATCATGAAAACAACATTCCTTTAGAGTCTAATATTATTCAAAAATATGCAAGAAGTGTAAAAGAGATTAAGTATGGAAAGACTTATCGAAAGGTGATAGGGCAAAATTTCATTTCTTGCTCGTTTTTGCTCCAAATTGCACCGTTTTTGTTTCTTTTTGCTCCAATGACTATAATTTATCATACCTACAACAAAACATCAAAAATACCCTTCTTTAAAGTGCAATATCATCAAAATAAGTGTAAAATAGGTATGAAAATCTCAACATATTTTCCTTTGGTCATGCATCCAAAAAATCTTCAAAAAACATCCAAATTCATCGAATCTTCTAGAAACAGGTCTTGCATCGATATTGTCGCCATCGTTTTGCCAATGCCCCATGAACTAATGCAATGCTCTCTATTAAATGGATCCATCAGCACTGCTTCTGGTGCCGTCGGCGCTGAGGATAGTCCAACCTCTGTTCTGTAGGTCTGCGCCATCGGCGTTCATTATGGCACCGTCGACGCTGAGTATTTCTTCAAAAAATGCTATTTTGACTCCAAATTCCATCAGTTTTTACTTCAATTACTAAAAATCAAGAACCTACAATAAAACATGAAAAATTCCTTCCTTTAAAGTGCAATATTACTAACAATGAATATAAAATATAGGTCTAAATATGCATGTATTTTTAGTGCATCAAAATCCCCCAAACTTAACTGTTACTTGTCCTCAAGTAACTCCTTTACTACATAAAAAGTATGACTCATGACAAAGAATTTAACTAGGCATCTCCTCAAGCTTCTCCTCACATCTTTTTCTTTTTTTCTTCTCTTTTTTTTAGGATCATTTTCAATCTTTTTTCTTTTCTTTTCTTTTCTTTTCTTTTTTTTATGTGAGGATTACTATATATGGATAGCCTTTAATGATTTTGAACTTGACTATCCCTTTCTTAAAGTTTAAGACTTTGCACATTCCTTCATTTTTATAAATTTATATTAGCTTTAAAGATTTTTCATAAAGTATTATTATTTTCTTCTTACATAAATCTCTAAGATTTTTTAACACTTCAAAAAGACAATTTCCTTTACTTATAGTAGAAAAAATAGTCTTAATCTCTTATATCAAATATCTTAATCTTTAAAATTAACCTTTATTATTGAAAATTTTTACTTAAGTTTACTATATATTTAGAAACAAAAATATATTTATCTAAAGTTACCCTCTAATAACAAAGGTCATGTTAAGTTTAAAAATTTTGAAAATATAGCTAATTGGGGACAAATAAAATTACATTTCTTTCTTTAAAAATGAATTTTTCTCCCCCCCCAAACTTAAAGTTTTAACAGATTAAACAGTTTAGCATCAAATATATATAAGCAGAAATGAAAATTAAAATAACTGCTAATAGGAGTTTTTTATACCCTAATGATACAAGTATAAAACTAAAAATAGGAGTAAAATTAATTTTGATCAAATTTTCTAATATTTTCATTTCAATTCAACAAGTAGAGATTCAATAGACTTCTAAACAGTGGGTATAAACATAAAAGGAAACTAACACACTAACTTGACTTCACAATCTCAACATTAAAACAAACTCACAAACATGATAAAAGAAAAATACAGGGTAGCAGTTTCTGAAATTTAATATTTAAGACCTAAGTTAGCAAGATTTTCATCTTTTCAAAAGGCATAGAATTAAGTTAAGTTCTAAACTAACTAAATCACAAAACTCACAACAGTTAATACCTTAGAATTTTAAAATAAACTACTAACTAACACAAACATCATAATAACAATAAAATACAAAAGTCCAAAACACAATACATAGAACATATCATCACAAAGATGCAAATGTAGTAGTACCACACCACATAGTCCACAACATAAAAATAAACAACACATCACAAATCTCAAATCCAAAGAACATAGTTTAACACATATTACAAACATAAAAACCTTTCAATTCTACTCCTTGTCTTCTGAATCACTGCTATACCACTTTTCTACAGGCTCATAATCAGGATATTGAGGATATGGAGGAAAGTGCACTCTTGGGTCACCCCTAATTCAATTTTCCAATAATTCAATTTTCCAAAGATCAGTGGAATTTTTCTTCATAATCACTCTTTCTCTTACTATGCCTATCAGTATGCTCTGCAAAATGCTCTAAATTCTGAACTTAATCAGCAGTAAAATTAATATGATCCATCATCCTTCGTAATAATTGATCTTGGGTCTCAATAGACTCACCTCTAGATTGAGAAGCACGTGAGGTAGATAGTCTAAATGTAGAAGTAGCAGAGGTATAAGTAGTAGACATCTCCATTCCATAAATCTTAGAAAATCCTCCTCTCTAGCCAAAAATAGAATGCTCAACGTAAGTATTCACATTCACCTTAGTGATGGGCTTTA
>NW_018165748.1:411541-442626 GCF_001263595.1 Phalaenopsis equestris | reverse complement strand
AACTGATGATAGTCTGATAAATCAAAGCTCCTATGTTGATGAGGTTTCCTTCCTCGATACAATAATTTAACGTCGCTCTCTCTCCCTGGTCACTTCACTGAGATGATTTGTTGGTAGCAGACGAGCAGAAATAAAATAGTGTCAGGCCTTTGAAGGTGCACAAAACTTTAAAGTTGGGAATTTGACTCTCCTCTCATTAGTGATCTTTCAAATTCCTCTTCCAATAGTCAAGTAAGAAATAATCTCATCTAACTTTGCTTCAGTCGGATTATAATTTGCATAAAAACATAACATATCAGGTGGCAGATGATAAAACAAGTTTATTACCTCCGGTGAAAAAGGTACCAACTTTCCTTGAATCATGACTCTATTATCTTTATGACTCTATCATCTTCAGCTTCAGAGAGGTTTACATAGAACTCCCTAACAACAGAAATAACTGCAACAATAGAAAAACAACAGAATCGTTCCCACTATCGGCGAATGATCAAATCCTCTACGTCTCCACCTGGATTCCTAAAACACCACTCTTAAATTAGTTTCCGTGATCGAAACACATCCCTGTACCGATCCTGAGCATTCGAACAAACAAATTTACTCGAATCGAAAGGGCTCTTTCCTTTGCTCCTCTTCATTCTTGGTGCCATTCTACAAATTTTATAAATTCTAAAAATAACTTCAAAAATCAAGTCTAAATTACTAAACTAAACTTCCAAAGTATAAACTACACTTTCCATGCAATTTTCATAGATTTTTTTCTCATTTTTCACCATGAATAGTGAATTTTCAAATTTCTCCAAATGTGCTCAAAATACATAGTGAAAATCCAATTTTTTTTGCGTAGAAGTAAAGCTCTTACTTCAAGGAACTTGGATCTAGCAAATTTTACTTGATTCCACCAAGAAATTTTCACTTTAGATGTGCCCTAGCCCTCAAAAATTGTGAACTTGAGAAATTGAAGGTGACGGTGGCGTTAAAATTGGTGATTTTTGGGCTAAAATTTCACTTTTAACCGTTTGCGATCTGGTTTTCATGAACCGGCGCTTAAGCGCTGGTAAATGGCGCTCAGGCGTCTGCCTCTTGGGTTGGCTCGTGCTTAAGAGCAAGATGTGCCGCTTAGGCGCCAGGGCACGATTTTCAAAATTTTCAAATTAAAGTAAAATGAACTATTTGCCTAAGTAAACCACACCTAAATGGTCTCATAACAATTAAATGACTATTTTCAACTTTCTATAACTCCTCTCTCAAAATTCTCCATAATAACTATTTCAATTCTAGACTAAAAATAACACAATTTTTTACACAAACAAACTTATATTAATTCACAAACAAGTGCAAATACCTTTAAACACTTTATTCTCACTCCAACTATTCTTGGATGAGAAAATTTTCTTAAATACAAATAAATAACAATCATTTCACAATTAACACAAACACATATAAGAAGTCATATATAAGAAGTCATAAATACTAAAAATAATACTTAAACACTAAACCACTTTGTCTCAACAACTTCTAATACACAAATTCTAACACTCAACTTAATTCCATTCTTCATTCAAAGGAACAAATTCCTATCTTTCATTAGTCTCTCCAGGAATATATAGTTGATAAAACGGACGGTGGTGACGAGCTCTAATACTATCTTCTTCAATCCACTATGAAAGAGCGCTGTACCTCAAATCCTGTATCTATCCCGAAGAATAAACACAAGACTTGAGGATGAGGCTCAATCAAATAAACTAATGAATATACGACATCCACATCCATTTGGTCTGTGATACCTTTGTATTTACTGACAAGTTCCCCTATTTAACATAAAGAATTAAATAAGGTTTATATTAAGTTGGTTTTGGACATGCTTCCTATAAGGACAAGCCCCTATAGTTAATTACATCTTAAATGACCAAAGTCGCCTAAGAAGACTCTCGATAAAAATCAAGAAATATTATCTTCAAGGAGTTTCAAAATATAGGACTTTTCAATGAGATCGGAAGTATAGGTGTGAAAGGGGATTAGTTCAAATTTGGAGCATTTTGTTGTAGAGTCCAAAGGAAGAAAAACTAGGGGATGTCATGGATCCAGAGGAGAACCCCAGTGACTTCCCAAACTATCCTAATGTTTGGCTTCATTTCTGACGAGAAATATTTAGGTGTTTCCTTCTGTCAATTTTATTAGTTAGGGCTTACATTCGTAAGAAACTATCACACAAATAGCTTGAAAGATGTGAGGGTTTAGGTCTTGACGAACGACGACCTCGGAATCCTAAGACGAGTTAGGGCTTATATTGTATAGCAGGGTTGTACAAAGGCCTAAAGATAAGATGAGGATTTATGTTGCATAAGCAAGCAACCTCGAAGTCCTATGGCTTTGTTGCTTATATCTAAGGAAGGAAGATTGATTTAGCTGGGGAAGACAAGTTTTGTTGTTGAAGATGGTTGTGCTGCCCACCATGCTAGCTCCAAGCTCCTTGCCGTGACGAGTTTAAGTTTTCTAATGTGTCAAGTTATGATGTCAAATCAGGTAGCCCTATGGTTAAAGTTCTTTAAATTTTATGGGGGCAAGTTAAAGTTGATTAGAGCGACACCGGTTAGGATCCTAGGGTTCCCTCCTTCCGGCACCACTATTTTCTATTAGGTTCACTTAGTCCAAATGAACTTACTAAACACAACTTAATGAGTTCCATAATTTCATTTAGATCGTAGAAAGCCTCGTTAGCAACCGTAGGTTACCTCCTCCGAGGAATTCTCGATCATCCGATAGAGACATCTTGATTTAGTTGCAATTTGTAGTTTTTTGTGATGTTTGTGATTAAATTTTGAGTTGTTTTATATTTTGAATGTTGTGGAGGTGAATTTTATCTTGGTTGATTTTAGTTTTAATTTTGGTTTTGGTTTTGTGGTAATCCTGATAATTTTCGCTTTCATGTAGGGTGGCAACCTTGTTTAGCATGTAAGTTTGTATAAGCATAAAAGTATAAGAAAGTCGACGTTGAAAACTGTAAAAGCGTACCTGGCGAGTCTTCTCGTTCCACCACTTGAAACTTAAAAGGCATGTTAGGGCAGTTCATGTGAAACAGGGAAGTAAAATTTTGGTGACCTACCTAACCTTGTTCATATCTTGGTGGGTCCTTAGAAGTTTAATTAAGGATTATTTGTCAAGAAAAATATATTAAGTTTAGTAGATCTCTGAGGTATCCAACAGATCTAGAGAAAAAAGCAGGTCCGTGCTACTCTCTCACTGGCTGGTCAAAAATTCCGAGTTCTTTTAAACTTATTATGTTGCTTAATAATTCATCCTGTAAATACCCTTAGTGCTCAGTGAGTATTGGTGTCTCAATTATCCCTAAGAATAGAGTAATTATCACTTGTAATTTGATTTAAGAATTATGTGGGTGAAGACCCTTAAAGAGGCAAGTTTAAGATACTTAGCCAAATTTTGACTTTGGCTTGTAGTGTTTGAAAGATGTTTTAATTTTCAATGATGTTTACTTTTATAATCCTTATTTAAATGAAACTTGATTTAGCCTAAGTCACTACTAAGCCCTAAAGATTTTGGTGAGTGTCTTAGTCATTGCAAATGATATTGACTTATAAGTGATGGTGATGATTAAGAGCTGAAGAGGAAAATGAAATAGTAAATATAATCTCTAAAGAATTTTAAATTGTATTTAAAATTACTTTTTATTAAAAGTGTCATTGGTTTTGTGGGTCAAGTTCAGTTCTAACCTGATATTGACATGATCCAAAACTGTTTGAACTAAACCCAACTCAAATATTAAATGGGTCAGAAAAATCAAATCTTGACCTAACATGTCTTCAACTCGCTGACTTGAACACTACCCATTTAAATTAAGAAATAATAGCGATTTGGTCAAATTCGGGTCAATATTGGGTCAATTTTGGATTGACGTGTGGATTTTAAGTCAATTTCAGGTTAGCGTGTCATTTAAGGATTGGCGGGTTAATGCAGCCCGAAGAATTAAACGGGTTGGGATTGTTAACCCAAATCTATCAAAAAATTATTCGGTTCAACCCATGCATGGCTTTTTCAAGTCGGGTTCGGATTAAGTTGGTGTGTCAGGTTAATTTTGACACGCCTAATTAGCATAAACTGGCATGCATCACACTACAAGCAATTAGTTAGGACATGGGGTGCACATTTTTTTTGCCATGTTCGACCCGTTGGAGGTATGTCGGGCTGGTCCATGTTTGACACGAGTTGAACAATGCATACCTCCATAATAAGAAGTGTCGGTGCAAAGTAAACATGAACATGCCATGCATACAAGCATTAGTTAGCATAAATCAGCATGCATCATGCACCACAAGCATCACTTTTGCATCTGTCTTTTGGGACCAACAAAAGTTGCAAGGCTAGCAACCATTGGTCGAAGACCGTGCCATGATCTTAGGTGCCTAACACTCGCTACCTTGTTCTAAATAAACTCTGAAAAATTTCCTCAATGATTAGATTGGGGAAATCAGAAACGCAGAGTCCAGATGACATGCCTGTACGAAGCAAGTTTATGGAGTGAAACTGTAAGTATAACTTAAGAGGGAAATCATGCCACTCAATTCTTATGTATTTACATATCTAACATCTAAACTTAAGTTTTTTACATAAATGCCACCTTACCTATGCATGAAAAGGTGTACTTTGCTTTTTTAAAGTTAAAATAGCTGTATTCTTGATGTGATATGAAAAATTTGTGCGGTGTGAATATAAAAAATAAAGTTTGGGTATTAGATATGTAAACACAGAAATTTGGTGGTTTTTATGTAAATGCCCTTACATACATAGAAGCCTATGTGGGATGTAGCTACATATCTAACAACTAAACTTCGCTGTTTACAGTTATACCACCCAAATCATTCATATTACTTCAAAAGTGCCACTATTTTAACTTTTAAGAAGTGGAAAATACCTTTACATGCATAGTTAAGATGGCATATATGTAAGAATTGAAGTTTATGTGTTAGATATGTAAATACATAAAAATTGAGTGATGCATATGTAAACCTTCCTAAAGTATATTACAGATTGATGTGAGAAGGGCTCTATTCTGTTGGAGACAATGTGATTGACTGTCTAAAAATTGATGAACTATGAAACGTTGAATTGGATCTGATGTGGCTGTAGATTTGTTTGAATCAAACATGAAATAGAGTTTGATAAATAATACAAAGTTGCCTACCATATAGTTCTATCTTGACCTTCAGCTCTGCTGTTGTTTATTTTTTTTAGAATATTTTCCACAAGTTTATGTATGTCACTTTTTTGGTCACTTATCATGAAACATTTTATGACGAGAACTTTTGTGATAATTCTGAAAGCTTTTAAATTTTGATTTGAATTATTTATCATATCGACACCCATTTTTTTGGCTAGATTGTTATAATCGAGGTATTGAAAATCAGATCGGACATTGATTGGAAAGGAGAGGTTCAACGGCTCTGGCAGAGTTGAACTGAAAATTTAAATGATGTAATAAAGACATTTTCTAAGTTTGAATATGCAATATTCTAATCTTGGCCACTTTGCTCTTGAATATTTTAAAATATGATTTTGAAGGCAAATTTTGGAACATAATGTTTTAATTTTGTTTTCTATTTTTAATCTAAATCTTTTATTTTAGCAATTCGATCAAAATCAAAAGTGAAACCTTCATCGAGAATAGAATCGGATTGTTCTTAAAAAACCAGACTAGTTTGTGGATTCAATGGTCGTTTTTTTTTCCAGTTCTATATGAAAATGCTTTTGGTTTTGGACCGAAGTGACCAGTGGACCGATTCACGATTAGTTAGATTGGAACGGCCGGTTCGGTCCTCTTTTTCATAACCATGATCATAATTATGAAGAAAGAATTCTCCTGGATATAATGAAGCCAGTCAATGGTGTACTTTAAGGATAAGATAAATGTTCTAAATTATAAAGGATGATTTACATACATACCACTCAATTCCTATGTATTTGCATATTTACCATCTAAACCTCAATTTTTTACATAAATACCACCTTACCTACGCATGAAAAGGCATATTTCATTTTTTAATAGTTAGAATGGTGGTATTTTTAATATGATATGAAAGATTTGGGTGATATAAATGTAAAAGGCAAAGTTTAAGTGTTTGATATGTAGTTGCGTAAGAATTGGGTGGTATGTATGTAAATGCACCAATTATGAAAGAAAAGCGAATGTCTTATAACTCTGAACAATTAGCCTTATTATTCCCATACAGATTGATCTTAGATGTGCTCCTAGATTTAAACATCTAATCCAGTTAGATCTACTAACAAGCTTAACTTTGGTTCCCAGATCCACTCCATATTTCTTCACACCAGGAAATTACGACGCATGACCGGCATTCGAGACGCGAAGAACGGCATAGTGAAGATTGAATGGCTTCTCAACTGGGCGAGCTTCTTTGCCGCAAGGCTTGTCTGCCACATTCTCATCACTTGTAAGCTCATCATCGACTCATCGAAGTTTGGTGAAGGAATTGAGCTTCCCCTTGCGCTGTTTGGAATGGCTGGAATGAATCTGCTTAATGTTTTCCTTGGCATTGATCTCTTCAAAGCGTACAGGAAGGAGAAGATTCAGTAGAGGTACTCTGGAGCTATTTCTTGTGCTCTCTTTGTTTTACATCAAGTGGATTAGCTTCAAGATTTTGTAATTTTTGCCTTTTATTAGGCTCTTTTTGATAAACATATTTTGAATTATACATGTTGTATTGATTAAATTATCTGTGTAGGTTAGCTCTTCTTCTTGATGTAGTAGTTATTAGGAGGGTAAAATTGGATAGTTTTTGACATATAAGACTTTTTTACATATTCATCACACAATTTTTATGTATTTATGTATCTGACATTGTAACCTTTGATAGTTATTTATGTAACACCCAAAAACCGAGTGCATTAGCATAAGGATTTACCTTGTTTTGACTTATAATTGGCTTATTTATTTATTTATTTATTGTTTCAGCAATTAGTAACTTGAAATATACATTTGCTGTAATGATTATCTGCTGTTTTTTCGAGTGACATTTGCATAAATACCACCCAATTCCTATGTATTTACCAGTATAACACGAAAAATTTACTTTTTTACATTTAAATCCCCCAAATCTTTCATATCACATAAAAATTCCTGTATTTATACTTTTAAAAAGTGAAATACACCTTTTCATGCATATGTAAGGTGACATATATGTGAAAATTAAAATTTAGGTGTTAGATATGTTATTACATAGGAATTAAGTGGTATTTCTGTAAATCTCCCTTTTTTCTATTGTAGTTATAGTTATGTAAAATGGGGTTGGTTATTAACTAAATAGGGGGATTTACATGTATGCCACACAATTCTTGTATATTTACATATCTAACTTCTTAGCTTTGATATTTATTTGTATAACATCGAAGTTTCTAACATCAAATGAAAATATCAGTGAAATGAGTGGAATATACCTTCTTATGCTGTGTTTTGGGGGTGATTTTGACACTAAAGTGTTATATAAATTTTAAATTTAAATGTTAATAGTTAGAGATATATGAATACATAGGACTAATGTAGTATGTATGTGTAAATCCAACTAATTAAAATTAATATGAATTTATTTGATTTATTCTTTTGATAATATTGTTTGCAATAGTGTCACTGCATGCATGTGTACGTGATTTTACATATTATGTGATTTTTATTTTAGAACTTGGCATAAAAAAAGCAATTGCTGGTGTGAATGTTGGTTTATTTATTGAATTATTCAGGACGCTTTTTTGCATTATTTAGGGTGTTTTTGCGGCTTCACAGTATGACACTATGCGATTAGGTGTTTGTTAATTGCATCGTAGCGGCATTTTTCGCACTGCGGTATGTTATAGTGTCATTTTAACAACACGGTCATTCGAGCACGGTCCGCATTTTGTCACCTGGTAATTAGTTTGAGAACCTAGCTCTTTGTTTTCGAGTGATTATCTATGCCCTTGCTCTTCAGTTTTGAGCTACTGCCTGTGTCCTAGCTCTTCATTTTTGAGGGACTGTCTGTGAGGGGAGGTTGGGGAGAAGGTGATCAGAAATGTTTATCTTTTCGTAATGGCATATGTACATTCTATATTCTTCAATTTCTATCTTTTTTCATAAAGGGATGTACATTCTATATTCTTCAATTTTTATTGGTATATTCTTTATAATTTTTGTTTTCGAGCTGATTCAACCTTCCTCTATTGGTTTTTCTATGCTTCTATTCTTTTCGTTGATGTGAAATCTAATTTCGAAGGGATTGTATCTCGTCGTACTTGTTTCTCCATGGGTTTGTTTTTTTGTCGAGTTTGTCTTCGAACAGAAGACTCACATGTAATTTCAATGTTATGTGGGTAATTTTTTATGTGAGATTGATCTATCGTTTCTGTAATATCCGAAAGTTATTGTGTTTAGAAATGAATGCATTTGGTGCTTCACTATGCAAATATCTTTGCGGTTTCTTTAATATTTTGAACTTAAGATTGTTTGAGAATATCTGAAAATACTTTTTGTTTGTTATTTACCCCCTAAATAATATGCAAAATCTGGTTACATATGTCTAATCTGTATGTTAAATGATTATTTTTGATTGACTTATGATTGTTTGAGAATATCGCTGGTAGAATCCAACCTAATCCTAACTAGAACCCAACCTAACCCTAACCCTAACCCTAAAATTACTCACTAGTCCTCTCAATTCCAACCCACCCTAGCCCTAGCCCTCACTAGCCGCTCCTAGCACTACCCGAGCCCTCACTAGTCCAATCTAGCCCTAACCCAAGCCTAAACTAGCCCTACCCAAGCCCAACAAATCACCACACCCTCCTCCGCTAAAACCCTAAACCTATAACCAACCCAATCTCATCATCTTTCCCTCATCTCATCCTACCTGAAACCGAAAAAATGAAAAAAAAGGGAAAGGAAAATAATGTATTTATTTAGTCATTTCATCCACTCATTTGGTATTTTACCTTACATAAATCTATGTGGCTATGTTTATTCATGCTAGTTTATGTGGTTATCTATCATGCTGGTCCATGTGTTATGTGGTTTTCTTTCAAGCCAGTCCATGTGCGATGTGGTTATCTATCATATGCTAGTCCATGCCCTATATGGTTATCTTTCATATTAATCCATGTGTTATCTGCTTAAATCATATGCTATCCCATTTGTCACATGCTTAAGCCCCATATTAGTTCATGTGTTATGTGCTTAAATCCCATGCTAGTTCATGCGTTATGTGCTTAAATCCCATATTAATACATATATTATCTGTGTATATCCCATGCTAATCCATGTTTATGTGCTTAAATCCTATGCTAATCCATCTGTTATGTGAATGTATGTAAATACCCGTATAATTTATTAGATCCATAGCTCTGTTCACAATAATTAAAAATTTATATTGATTTTAACTTCAACATTTTTTTTCTCTCAAAATTATAAAGCAAAGTTATGGGGGATTTACATGACACTCAAATTTCAATTTTTACATAAATGCCTTCTTATCTTACATGCAATGTATATTACATTTTTTAAATGTCAAAATAAAGTATTTTTGTTGTGATGTGAAAGAAATGGGTGGTATAAAGCTAAATATTAAGTTGAAGTGGCGGATATGTAAATACCGACTTTTTTGGTGGTATGTATGTGAATGCCCATCGAACAATTATTTCTGAAAAAGCGGAGGGAGTGACACTCTCAGTAAAGACGTCTCCTTTCCCTTCTGCTTTAGCCTGCGTTCTGCTCGCCCTCGCGACTGTCTGACTTCGAAAGCTAGGGCCAAACCAAAGCTCAAAATGATGGCTAGTAACGGCGGCGGCGGCGGAGGGGCGGCGGAGGCGGAGGCCCAGCCGATTCCAAGGTGGAGACTATCGCTCGGTTGGCGCAGTGGCGGATCGAGAGCTTCGGCCCCTTCTCTACTCGCCGCTCCGACGCATTCAAGCTCGGCATCTGGAACTGGTTCGTTCCTCCATCATGCTCTCTAAATCGATTAAGGGATCGGCGTTGACACTTTGGCTGCACTTATTGAATTTATTGTTTCGATCGAAGGTATTTGTCCGTCGAGAAGAATCGGTACCTGTACATCCGACTCTACCCGGAGCCTTGCCGGGCAACTAAGGAGCAGCCGCCGCACGCTAAGTTTGTTCTCCGTGTATCCAACTCCGGCCCGGGCCGCCGAACCTACGTTTCCCCAGGTGGGCTTTCTTTCTATACTGAATCCTGATCACGCTTTTATTGTTATTGTTTTTTCGTTTTCTTATGCCTATAAATGAAGGGTCAGGACTCAGGATCAAAATTGATATAGTATATCAAGTTTACGCCCTAGATGTTTTGTATTTTCTTGAAGGTGTCGGTGGGTGTTAAGGATTTAATGACTGGTGGAACAAGGTGAGATTTTGCATCATGGAGAGTGAAAATAATTGGGTTTATGTTAAGAAAGCTATACATTTCTTTCTTTATAGATTGGACACAATAGATGGAAAATAAGAGTTGTGTTTTAATGAGGTTAGATAGATAGATAGATACCACAGTTTGTGATGTTAATTAATGGTGTTAATTTTTTGTTAATTGGGTGTATGATAAGATATAATGTTAACCATCTAATGGTTGTAACTTTTGGTTAATTGGGTATATGATATGGATTTTATAAATTTTCATTATAGATTGGCCACAATAGGTGGAAACAAGTGTTTTAGTGAGGGCAAAATGACTTAATTTTTAAAGAGGCCGAGGAGACTTGAGATTTTAGGAAGATGATTGGATATAGGAGAACAAGCTTATAGGGAGGGTGTGACATATAGGGACAAGCCAAAACCTTGTAGATATAAGTTAATAAGTGATCAAATGCTATTTTTTCATGGAATGTCATAGAGAAGAAGGAAAGCATATTAGGAAACAATCAAGATTCTGTCCATATGAAATTCCTCCATGACATATATGGTTGTCCTCCCGCATTTGCTCCTATTTTAGAAACTAAATATGCCACACAAAAAATGAAGGATTTCTTATAGTTTTTTTATTGTCATTGGGAATCCTCAATTTGGATTTGATTGATGAGCTTCCAAAAAGGGGTTTAATATTTTAAAAATTCTCTCTAAACTCACATGGATGGTGTCTCAAATTCCAAATAGAAGTAAGAAAGTAAATTAAAATTAATTGTCATGAAATTAGACCTTTTTGACTGATCCCGCGAGAGATTTCCTTCTTTGTCATACATGAACTTGGGCTTCTTGAAGCTCTTTTTTTTTTTCTATGCTCAACTTTTTGATTTATTTATGATAGAATATGTATCCTGAGGAGAAGTGTTGATCCATGAATAAAATAATGTGTTGTTGTTGTTTTTATTTATTTTTGTGGCACCAATTTGAGGCTATGAAGCTTTAGGGAATTATTTCCATGAATTCAATCATTAAAACTTTGATCTATCATCATTTATGCATTAGTGGCATTGCGATATACAACGCGGTTTATTCAAATCATTGATCAAAGATTCTGTCGATAGTGGCATTACCAATCCACAACCATAGGTTGTTGGCTAGCCTTTGGTTTAGTTAGATGACTCGTATAAGGGTGTTGTATCTAATATCAATTATTGATAACTATGAGGAATTTTTTGTATAAAGATTGGAAAGCTTTTCCATTATTAAAAAAATACTTTTCATTTTGTTCATTATGAGAAGCTCTAACAATTTGATGATGGGAACGCCATGTATAGGGTCATTAAAACACTTGTTCTCACCTATATGACTGTTCTATGGCCATAATTTTGTTCACATCTTATTAATTTGGTTTTACTTATTTTCTCAAGTGCTCATTTGACTGCTTCTGATTATAAAATAGGTTTTCAAACATGTTAACTATAATTTTAGTTATTTTGTAGTGAAAATAAAATTATCATGTTTGATCATTTTTCTTATAAAAAAGATGTACTTATAATTCTCTATAATCAGGATTCATAGGTTCAAAGCAGGATTAAATCTATGAGAGACGTTATTCATTATACATTAATGATGGAATCTTTGACTAATTATCTAAATTAAGGATGAGAAGAGTTATTTAGAGATTAGAATGTTGAATCTAGTCTTTTTGAGTTCTCAATGTACGCAAGCAAGTTACACAATGTTTAACCTTCCTATAAATGTGCTTGAAAATACGGATATTGTTAAATTGTTTTAACTTCTGCCAAAATATTTCATGCATTCATTTTGATATAAAGCTTCTAGCCATTGAGAGGACCTTTGAACATATCTTAAAAAGACATTTGGTTGTTGCAGGGAGGAGTAGAAGCCATACATGAAGTGGTCATTCTAGTTCTGAATCAAATAACTATTGTTTCCATTAATAAATGAATGAGAGACAAAACCATTGGTGTTAAGTTATTGTAAACTCAGGGGGCACGGCTATGAATTTGGCTTGAATAGCACTAAAAAATTGTATCAATTTTTGTTACCTTGGATTGAAGTCAACGAGTTGAATAGTGTTCCAAGCATACGTCAGATTGAGCTTGATTAAAATGAGCTTGCATCAAATCGAGTTAGCTTGTGATCAGACAAAATATATTTATTTATATATGTGAATGCCTATATACTTATATATGTGTATGTTTTAAATTTCAATCAATTTATATATGCATCTTATATGTATGAGTCTATGCATTTATATTAAACTAAGAATTTAACTTGCAGGATTGAAAATTAATTAAGATTGGATTGTTTTTTGTCTCAAATTGAACTTGGATTGACTAATATTAAATTGACTAAGCCAATATATAACCAAACGTGGCTTGGCTAGAAGTTAAATTAAATGACTTTAATTTAATCGTGAGCTGCAGTTGGATCAGCTCTAGATTGGATTGTTGCAACCCCTCTTGGGGGAAAGAGTCCATTTAACTAAATTATATTCCACGCAGCGATCGTTTTGAATTTTTGAGTCTAAAAGCGATCGTAGGATAGAGTGATTGAAAGTGGTTCAACGAAGTAATTGTTTCTGACTGTTTGAGTGGAAACTGTGATTGAGCCTCTCTTTGTCATTTGTGGTAGTATTTTGAGCAATCCTTATTTTGAAGGTGTGTTGGAGAGTTTAAAATCCTTTTGATTTAATTGCGCATCCCACCAAAACACAATCTCATAAATTCACCAGTCTCTTAAAGCAGGTTTTATATTTGGAGATTTACATACATACCACTCAATTCCTATGTATTTACATAACTAACACCTAAACTTCAATTTTTAGATATATATGCCACCTTTCTTATGCATTAAAAGATGTATTTCACTTTTTCAAAAGTTAAAATGATTGTATTTTCTATGTGATATGAAAGATTTGAGTGGTATAAATGTAAAAAGTAAAGTTTAGCTGTTAAATATCTAAGTACATAAGAATTGGGTGGTGTGTTTGTAAATTTCTCTTTTTATTTTCAAACAACCAAATTGTTTGTGCTTTTGCAGGTTATTTTCAGTGGAGCATAAGCTTCATAAAGACTATCAGGGACTATAGAATATCACATGTATAGAGTATAGGCTCAGTATAGTTAAACCTTAGACCAAACTAACTGTGATCCATATAATTGTCATTTATGTAGATCATCCTATAGAGAACGTATGATCGATTTTAGTGATTTTAATATCGTTAATAATAGTAAAACATTTCATTTTTACCGTCGCATTAGTAAAAAAGAAGTTGAGGAGGCTTTATGGGAAGCCAAGGGTGGAAAGTCTAGGACTAGATGATATCCTAATTGAAGTGTGGAAATTTGTAGGAGATGTGGGAGTTTCTTTGCTTACTAAACTCTTCAATATTATTTTAAAAACTAAAAAGATGCCCGAGGAGTGGTGGAAGAGTATTTTGGTCCCCATTTTTAAGAATAAAGGGGATGCATAAGAGTGTGCAAATTATAGAGGAATTAAGTTGATGTGTCATACTTTAAAATTATGGGTGAGGGTAAGTGAACATAGGTTAAGACGCATTGCAAAGATTTCTCATAATCAATTTGGATTTATGCTAGGCAGGTCTACCATCGAAGCTATACATTTATTGAGAGGTTTAATGGAGAAGTTCAGAGATAATAAGGAGGATCTACATTTGATTTTTATTGATTTAGAAAAATCTTACGATAAGGTTCCATAGATATTCTTTGGAGAGTTCTTCAGAAGAAAGGTGTTGATATGACTTTTATTCAAGTCATTAAAGATATGTATACTAGAGTTGTTACTTGTGTTCGAACTGAAGGAAGACAAACCAATTATTTTGCTATTTATGTTGGATCATGTCTAGGATCGGCTTTAAGCCCATATCTTTTTGCTTTAGTTATGGATGGTCTTACTGGACATTTACAGGAGGATGTACCTTGGTGTTTGTTTTTTGTTGATGATATCCTTCTCGTGGATAAGACGTGAAAAAAAAAAAAAAAGCCCAGGAAAAACTTGATATATGGAGGTCTACATTGGAGTCTAAAGGCCTTCATTTAAGTAGAACTAAAACTGAATACATGGAATGTAATTTTAGTAGTAGTAGCTCTAGTGACAAAAGTATAATTTTGGGTGATCAAATTATTAAAAGGCGTGAATGATTTAAATATCTCGAGTCTGTTGTTCAAAGCGATGGTGATATAGACGAAGATGCTAATATTAGAATTCAAGTTGGTTGGTTGAAGTAAAGGAATGTTTCATGCCTTTTGTGTGATAGAAAAGTACAACTTAGACAGAAAGGAAAATTTTATTAGATGGTGGTGAGATCTGCAATGCTCTATGGGGCTGAATGTTGGCCTTTAAAAGAGAAGCATAATACTAAGTTAAGTGTTGTCGAGATGAGAATGATTAGGTGGATGAGTGGCTTTACACTTAGAGACAAAATGCAAAATGAATATCTCCGTGATAGGGTTGGTGTAGCTCTAGTGACGGAAAAAATTAGAGAGAGTTGTCTTAGATGGCTTGGTCACATTAAACGTCGACCATCTGATGATTCAATTAGGAGAGTAGATGTTTTAGATTTGACTTATGTTAAGAAAGGCAGAGGTAGACCTAGGAAGACTTGGGATTATTGTTTAAAAATGATCTTAATTTTTTAGAACAAAATGAAAATATGTCACTAAATAGGACACAATAGAGAAAAATGATTCATGTAGCCGACCCCACGCATTGGGATTAAGACTTTGTTGTTGTTGTTGTTGTTGCTGTATCCGGAACATAAGACACCGTAATTTGCTTAACTATGCATACTAATGTTTTTCCTATTCCATGACCTCGTTTTTTTGGTAAGATTTCCTTGAACCTGAGGAGATTTCTGCTAGTGTTTGCTGATATTTGTAGGCTTTGCAATGACGCAAATTTATAATTTTATTAATGTGAGGCTATTAATGATCGATTCTCTTAGGAAAATGTTCCATTTTGATGATTTCTAGTTCATTATACAATTTCGGTTCCTGAAGACTATTTTCAGCATCAACTAACTCTGATATAGTATCTTACCACTCTGAGACAGTCTCTTGATTTAGCGGCTTCTTGGTTGCAAGTAGGACTCAACTTTGGGAAGATTTAGTAAATCCTATAAATCTATATATATGAAATTAGTGAAATTCATGGTTTTAGTAAATCTGGGGTTTAGGCTGAAATGAAGCCAAAATTAGATTTAATGGGAGTCAGATTTATGTGTGTGAATATTGCTGTTTGGCTGGATTTATCATAAATTCGACATAAACTTTTCTTAACTGGCTCTACCAAATAGCCTTTTCTAGCATATGTAATTTCTTATGATTTTAATCTTTTTAATATTCGTTTAAAGTTCTAAACTAAGGGCCAAAGACTAAATTCAATCTCGCCAAAACTTAGTTGATTGGCAGCATGCGAGTGTAGTATCTTAATCTCTTACACTTTTCTTTCCTTGATTTGCTCATTTTGCATTTTTTAAAGGAATTGTTCAAGGTCATGTTAATGCTTATACAAGTAAAGCTCCAACTATTTGAATGCAATTAATTGGTGAAATTAATTTGTTTCACCAATGAATTAAATTATTCTTCTGTGGCAACTTCAGCTTAATGTTTACCAAAACTTGTTAACTTTTTATTGACACTTTTAGTTTTATGAGATTCGGTAGGAGGATATACCGAGAAAATTGTATTTCCTTTTGTAGTTTTCCAATTTTGATCAATCTTTTTGAGTTGTTATTTTAGTTCATTGATGAAATATTTTATGACACTAAAAACAAAAGGCTTAATTCCTTGATCTATATTTTAGCCATAAGGATTTATGCGCATGATAGATTTGTTTTTATTCAAAGAGTTCTTTTAAATCAATATTCAAACACTATTGTTGAAGTAATTTATGGTTATGGAACTTATGATTAGCAAAAACCTATCATTTCCTAGACTAAAATCCTATCAAATTTAAAGCTCATTTTTAATGGTACCAGAAACCTGTTTCTTCTTTTTCTCCTCATCATATGGTGTATAACTTGTATATTAGGGATTTGATGACTATCTATAGAATATATAGTTTTATGATATTTGGAGGGGGTCGATGCTCCGATAAGATTTTTGTTCTTTTTGGATTAAATTTAATGCTAACATTTTCATTAGAGGCTTGATTTATTTGGTTAAGTACTTGATTGATAACCGTTGAAATTCAGAATAATGCAGAATTAAGCGGAATTATTTCATTTGTATTGAAGAGAGTATAAATAACCCTTACATGAATCTTATAATAGGAAACACAATAAAAAAAAATAATATGAAAAGAAAGATATATCACTTAATATTTTCAATTAATTCATATTAATTATTTAGAGATAAAAGGAACAACATAAAATTCTATATCACGAAACCCTCTCTCTTCACGTAGACATTTACGTTCAAAATTTCATTCTATGCATCAACATACTTATTTGTTTATGATTTTTGTTTTTTGTAAGTTCTATTTTCCAATTTTTTTTTGTTTGCTAAGAGTTCGTTTGGGGCAACTTATTTGGTGCAGTGACGCTTTGAAAACTCACCTGACCTATTTGGGTAAACTGTGTTTTGACAGCTTATGCATTTTCAAAACACTGAAAATAACATTTTCACATCGCACCTATCTAGGTGTCATGGCAGATTTCTGGCAGCGTTCTGGCTTTTCCCAAAATATTAAAGTTTGTAATAACCACCGCACCTAGCTTATCAGCAGATTATTTTTAATCAACTTATCAGCAGATTATTTAATAAGCTGCAGCTGCCCCAAACAAACCCTAAGTCTCTTGGATGTGATTTAGATAGGTGTTTTTGTTCATAGTTAAAGTGATGTTACTGTTTCCCTCAAAATAAGAAGTGATGTAACATCACATATACTAACTTTAGCAAATGAATAAAGGTGATTGTGGAATCCTCAGTGTGTTGGTGCTTATATGAGATGTGGTCAAGTTATATCGAACCACATCAACATCATTAATGTATTCTCTCTTTATTTTGCACTTTTTCCACCAATTGCTGGAGTCCTTTTTTTTTATTCTTGCAAAAATTATTTTTATTTCCAAATTGCATTTTTTTTTAGTGTGAAAAATTTTAAATAATTGAAGTCATTCTTCTCATGGATTATGCATTCTCTCTGTACAATAACTTCAACAATCACTCTTTAGTTTGTCATACTATCGTTGCTACTTCATTAATATATGCCACCAATATATTCAATAAGGCTTCATTAATACATTATCTTATAGGGCGACTAGCACTTCTACTTGGAGGGCTATGAATTTTGTGAAGAAAAAAGCACTGGTGATGAAGAAGATTAAATAGACGACAACGAAACATTAGATAATTTTTAGGTTATGTAAACTATAAACTTATTTTTTTACTTGCTTATTCAAACTATAAACATAACTTTTGCGCTTTATGGATATTTCATTGTAGACAATCTCTTTTCCCCACTTAATATCTTAATATTTGAAACAAAACAAAACTTCAAATATATTTTTCTATTATTGTGTAATATTTTAATATGATTATTTTTGAATTATACTGTCCAAAAATATTCCTCATGATTAACAAAATGTATTTTTTTTTGTCTTGGCTTAGGAGAGCGCAATGCCATAGGGAGGGAGGGTAATCACTTATGCAACGATCAATTTACATATATTTTGCTTCTACACAGAGATATGAAATTTAGGGCAATTGATACTTCCCTACGAATATTTTGGTTTCAGTATAAACCCTCATTCAAGTATGTTACGAATTGTACTTCGACAATCTTTATGTAATGGTAACCAAACAAAGCAATGGTCCATTTGAATTTGGATTGTTGGATCTCCTCAAAATTCGTGGCAGTCCTCTATTGTATACGAGATAATGAATAATAATCTTGAGAGTTCAATAGAATTTAGTTATCAAACTCAAATTTTTTGCGCAATTATCAGTGGCATGCCATAAGATCACAAGTTCGAATCGTGCACAAGTAAAAAAAAACCCAGAATTTTTCAACACCAATGTCAAAGTCATCAACAAGAATCCTATTTCTTGTTTTGGATTACCAACCACAGTTTAAGGGCTTAATTGACATCACTTTTGTTCTACATTTTTTTTATTTTTTACTTTTGTTTTTAAAAACATATTTGCTTAGTATAATTTTTATATATTACTATTTTTTATTTTTAAAAACGCTCAAAATACCTAAATGATATTTTGAGTATTTTAAAAAACAACTACCACAACCAAAAATACTTTAATTCAAATCAAAATATAAACAAAATAAAATAAAATAAAAATAAAAAATAAAAAAAAAAGTGATACCAAACGGAGCCGAAGAGATTCGTCCATTCTTCCATTACCCATAAGGTAAAATGATCTAGCACTATTCTTAGAGATGAGGCGTCTAATCTTCAACCCTACTTCGACTAGTGGGCCAGAATGTTCCCAACCAAGGGGCATTTTCATTCAACATGAATTTCGAAGAATATATGCCTCACCCAAACTATCAAACTATTCTTCAACCATGCCACTATAAATATAGATATGCTCTCGAAATTTCGTTCGAAACTCCAAATTGTTTTGGAAAGGACTCTGTGAGTCATTTCCTCTCTTTTCTTAAACTTTTGAATTCCCTCATCAACATGAATATAAGAGAGTTTTCCTCAACAAATATTCCTTGGGGTAAACTAACCCATTTTTAGCTATTGCAGGAATTACCCCACGTATTTTTAACCATGCACGAAATAAATAAGCATTGTTAATCGTATTCTCAAAGGAATTCGGCCAACATCGAATCTTTTTCGACACCCAACATAAGATTTGTACTAAACAAATAGGGGCATTTCTATACATACCACTGATACGATCCGAAGATGTTTTTCCATAGAAATTAGAGCACCAAATATTTTTATTTCAGAAGCACCAAATATTACAACAAAAATACATAAAGATAAGCACCTATAATTTGAGAGGTAGGCTATCTCTCCCAATTCCTATAATTTGAGAGGTAGGAAATCTCTCACAAATCCTAGTTCTAACACTCAAGACAACGACCTCATGCATAACCCTAACCCTAAGCATATTAGCCTTATTTATACTAAATAATAATAAATGAAAAAGGACTAAAGTGCCCATTGGCACTGGCGTAACAACTACCTAATTCTTATGTATTTAGTATTTACATTTCTAACACTTGATCTTTTACCGTTAAACCACCCAAATCGTTCACATCTTATAAAAAAGACTATCATTTTAACTTCTAAAATGTGAAATACAATTTTTTTTGTAAAAAATTGTGGTATAGATGTTAGATATGTAAATGCATCGGAATTGAGTGTTATGTATGTAAATCTTCCAAATAAATAATAGGGATGCTTTTGTTCTGAAAGCTTCACATTTTCTAATTCTCCTAAATGCTCTCTTTTCATGTTACTTGGCTTGTATTTTGTTATTACCTTTGAAATTGATTGACTTGTTTTCTTCATCATCAGTACATGAGAAACTGATTCGTACAAGTGAAGACTTTGTTTGGGCTGTTGATGGAACCTTCCATGGGCGTTTAATTATTGACGTAGAGTTTCTGGAATTGAAAATCTCCCCCTTAAATGTAAGAATTTCAATTTTTTTCTCTTACAAGATTTACTCACGTACCCTTCAATTCTTATGTATTTACATATCTAATATATAAACTTCAATTGTTACATTATGAAGCCTTATCTATGCATGAAGATATGCATTTTACTTTTTAAAAGTTAAAAAGATAGTACTTCTGATGTGATATGAAAAATTTGGGCGGCATAAATGTAAACTATAAAATTTAGCTGTTAAATTCAAAATGAATGTAAAATTCGTTCCTTAGATGAGCATAGAAAACTTGCGTCAAACAATTAGCAAGGAAAATTTGTAGACATAAATCTACATATATGTGTGTTATTTGAAAGAATTTGCGAAAAAAGATGAACACTTTAGGCGGCACTCAACATTAACAAATAAAAATAAGGAAAGATTTTTACATTACATGCATACCTATTTACATATCTAACACCTAAATTTCAATGTTTACATGCATACCACCCAACCAATGCATGATATTTTTGACGTAAGACTTGGGCGATGTAAATGTAAAAAACAAATTTAGGTCTTAGATATGTAAACACATAAATTTCAACTTTTACATACATACCACCCTACCAATTTTTGAAAGGTGAATTTCACTTTCTAAAGTTAAAATCATGATATTTTTGATGTAAGACTTGGGCCGTATAAATGTAAAGAATAAATTTAAGTGTTAATACATAGAATTGGTTGGAATGTATGTAAATGCCCCAATTAGAATTATGTACTCGTGAAATTAACTGCAAAGAGTTGGGATAAAGCCTTCGATGATGATTCAATAAATATCTTACAAAAGTCTTACCTTTTCCATTTCATTAACTAAATCTTATAATTAAAATAAGCAGATGTATGGAGATTGTTGCTAATATTTCAAGTTTGATTATCGCTTTTATAAAAATGAACTCCCACATTGCCAACTTTTGGATAGACTAAATAAAAGTAGTGGCATTTACATGCATACCGCACGATTCTTACGTACATTCATATTTACATGCACATCACTCAAGCTTTTTACCATCACTATCTTCTTAAAAGTGAAATATACATCTTTATGCATAGGTTTATGACACCAAATTGTTATGAGTTCAAATATCGAACTCCGGATGTTAGTTATATACATACATAAGAATTATATGATATGTATATAAATTTCCCAAAAGAGAATACATACCCAAGTTTGTGTTTATGGAAGATTAAAAATTCAATTTAAACTTTCTGTCATTATCATCAACATCGACACAGGGAGGAGAACTATGTTCGATCTGGCCGAACAAAGAAACAATGCAGAATGCTGCGAACAAGGGTGGCCTCAACTGCCTCTCCCGCATGCTCGAAGAAGAAATCCATCCAGACGTCACGATAAACACGAAGGAGGGCGCACTGCGAGCCCACAAAGCCGTTCTTTCGGCGTGCTCCCCGGTCTTTGAGAGCATGTTCCTCCATGATCTAAAGGAGAAAGAATCCTCTTCAATCAACATCGAAGACATGTCTGTCGAATCCTGCTCTGCTCTCCTCAGATACATCTATGGCTCGATAAACCAAGAGGATTTCTGGAGGCACCGGCTCTCGTTGCTGGGCGCGGCAAACAAATACGACATTTCAATGCTCAAAGATTGCTGCGAGGAGAGCCTTCTCGAAGACCTGAACTCGAGTAATGTGCTTGAGAGGCTCCAGGCGGCTTGGCTTTACCAGTTGAACAAGCTGAAGAAGGGGTGTCTGATGTATTTATTTGATTTTGGGAAGATTTATGATGTGAAGGATGAAATCAATGGTTTATTCAGATATGCAGACAGGGAGTTGATAGTGGATATGTTCCAGGAGATGATTTCTCTATGGAGGCCTGCCTGATTGCTGCTTGGATCAATCAAATTTGTAATTTGAGCCTGGGAAGTTTTACATACATGCCACTCAATTCTGATGTATTTACATATTCAACACCATTTCTACATATATGCCACTTATATATTTGCATGAAAATGTGTATTTCTCTTTCAAAATGCTAAAATGGTGGTCTTTGATCTGATGTGAAAATTTTGGGTGGTGTAAACTGTAAACGTAAAAAAGCAAAGTTCTGGTGTTAGATATGTAAACACATAGGAATTGAGTGGTATGTATATAAATGCCCATTAGTAATTTGGTTAATTTATGCAAATAAATTTTAATAAATGTGTGCATTTCTGTTCGTTTTGTATTCTTAGTTGGAGCTTTGATCATCTGAAGAGCTTCACTGGGGCTTCTAAACTTGAATTATTCTCTTCCTAAATGTACATATTGTGTTAGTGTGCACATTTTTGATATGGACATGTGACACAGTTATGTTTATGGTCAAGAATTCTGTTAGGAGGGTTTGGAATATAAATTGTAATTGATTGTTTTGATGCAATTTATATCAGAAATATTCACTGATTTACATACATACCTTACAACTCTTATGAATTTACATATCTAACACTATGTTGGTGTCATAACTTACGCATGAAAATGTGTATTTCTCGTTTCATGCGTTAGTAATTTAATGTGATGTATATGCTTTGTTAGATATATATATATATATATATATATATATATATATATAATAGTGCATTTATGATAAAGCTTATAGAGTGTATAGCTATATGTATCATAGAAATTGAATGCACAAATGGTTTAAGTTTAGATGGGTCCAATGATAAATAGATAGTTTTTAAATGATGAATGTATGGTGCAGGTTTGAATAACAATAGCTTTGTAGGGCCCTTGAAATTAAAGCAATTAAATTAATTTTACACGTGTTTTTTTTTGTACGCTCAATAGTAGCTTGACGAGAGAGAGGGAGAAAGAAAAGTGCAGAATAATGAATGGTAAAACTTCTTTTTTATGGCTTCTTTCTCATAAAATGATTTTCTTGTTTATGGAGGAGAGAGTTGATATAATATCTTTGGCCGCGTTTTAATTGGACTGTTACAATATATATTAGGTATTAACATGAGCCTATTTAGCACGACTCTGGTTTGGTCGGCTTTATTAGGTCGACGTAGTCGGTTCGTTGGATTCAATTGGCTTTGGATCGACACGATTGACACAATCAAGTGGACTTTATGGATTGATTGATTTAGTCTGATTGTCGACCCTTGGTCCTTTGACAAGAAACTCCTATCAACAAAATGAGATTAGAATATTGAGTAGAGAGTGAATTATCGTGACTCGATTGGTAGCTTATTCTTTGACGAGAATGGTCCTTTGAGATAATTGTGGTGCTTGGTTGTACAATTATTTCTTGATACATTATGAGGAATCCTTGGAGACATTCATGGGACAACATGTGATGCCGATGAACTTGATTAAGATAATGTTTACTAATGGATCGGTCGATGCTTTTGCTCGATTTTTGTATAATGGTTGGCTTAGATGCTTATCTTGTTTTAGCCTGATGGGTTCGGGTTATTCGGTCGTTTTCGTGACTTGGTCGATTTTAACCTTGCTTGCTTTGACTCTAACAGATGCATCTGGTCGAAAAAGGAGATTTTTTGGTCTTGCGTTGGTGGGCCCTATTTTATTGTACTTTCTCATTCATGTACTGTTGGATCTCCTGAAGATCAGTGCTAACACATTTTCTATGCACAATTTGAATTGGGTCTAAAGTGACAACAAGCATCAATCTGGTTTAAACTAAATTTAAAATAAAACTCACCTTGATAAGAATCATCAAAGAGAATCTTGACTTGTTAGAACTCAAACATAGATAATGACTGCAATCAGCCAATAATTTCTAAAAGTCATACTTATCTTAGACCCATCATTCACTTCGGAGAAGAAGATAAAGTAGGACATGAAGATTAGCTCAAAGTGATGTGTTCCCTTCAATCAAGAGTAGGGGAGTTTGGAGATGAGAATTGTGCAATGTGTGTAACTAGAAAATATGGCGACGATATGACATTCACGAGTTAAATAATTGGGGTTGAGACTAAGGGTCTGTTTGGTGCGGCGGTCGGTGGCGGTGCGACACCGCATAACAGTTTTGTCTGTTTGGATAAACCTTGTTTTGATAGCTTTTTTACAAAGCTTCCGCTGGAATATACATTTTCTCACCACTCATGGCTATGTGCGATGGTAGTTTTCTAACTATGGTTTGAATTTAAAAGAAAAAAGTGACGACCACCGTAGCTTTTTGAACATCAAATTATTATTCAACAACTTCACAACAGTTTTTTAATTAGCTGGAGCTACCTCAAACAGATCCAATGTTTCTTTTGAAGAGAACAAATACAAAATTTAACTAAATGAAATCTACTAACAAAAGCTAAAAAGCTAGTCAAATTTGTGGACTAAGCATTTAAAATTAGGAACAAATAATCGTAGTTAATAATGAAAGGTTGGATGATAAATATAATCATAAATGAATAGCTTGGTTGACATTTGAATGCTTAGCATATATTTATGGGAAGTAAAAAAATTGAATGGGCATTTACATACATGCCACATCATTCTCATGTATTTACACCTAAACACTTATATTTACATGCATATCACTAAAATCATTAACATCATATAAAAAATAAATTATAATTATTCTTTTTAAAAGTGAAATACACATTTTCTTGCAACTTTATGACTCCAAAGTGTAATGAGTGCAAATATATAAAGTTTGAATATAAGATATGTAAATACATGAGAATTGTTTGGTTTGTATGTAAATTTCTCAAAGTTTAATTGATCAAGAAAAAAAAAAAAATCTGCCGACTTTGAGATCCCGTTTAACTGTCACTCGACTGTCACACTCTGCAAAAACGTAAGTGTGGGCGAAGGGAAAGCTCCCTCGCTCCGGCGCGGGGGGGATCGAAATCGGAAGTTGGCAGATAGATTCATCTCGCTGGTCTTCGGGATCCATGTGAGGAGTTTCTAGGTCCTGTTACAGCGAAAGCTCGATTGTGGCATTCGCGCTGGAAGTAGGAGGCGGTGGTTCTCCGCGGAGATCGGCGATTTGGTGAGTGCCGCGGAGGGGAAGATTAGATCATTGGAATTGTGTGGCGGTTGGAAGAAAAGAATGTGGGATCAGAAATGGTGAGGAATTTGTTTCGTACTTGCTGAACTGATGATGCCTGGGTGGTAGAGTTTACGCGGGGTAGGGCTTGATCTGGTGGGCGTACTGACATGTGGAAGATAGTTTGAGTGTGGATGTTTTGTTTTCTTCGTACAGTGGAGACGGATCTCCGTTTTGTAGTGAGGAATGAACCGCCGATCTATTTCGATAGAAAAAGAAGAGGAGATCTAGCGAGATGATGGGGAGCAGAGCTGGCGGATATTTGGCTGGTTGAGGGGCTTTCTTTGAATAGTCTCAATGAATTAGATGGTTGATACTTCAATAATATAGAATTTTTCATATCCGAGCGAATCAAGTTTGTGCGTCTATTTTCTGGAGATCGCCATGGAATCTCGGATGGATCAGTACGAGATAATGGAACAAATTGGTCGAGGCGCTTTTGGGGCTGCCATACTTGTTAATCACAAGCAGGAGAAAAAGAAGTATTCGGTTTATAATTTCCTGTTTCTAAATTATTTCCCTTATTTTATTTCCATTGATGCTGTACTGGTCGTTCTGGATTGAAGGTACGTTTTGAAGAAGATTCGGCTTGCTAGGCAGACTGAGCGATGCCGGAGATCAGCTCACCAAGAGGCACGAATTAATGGTTATCGCCTTTTGATATTAAGATCTTGTTAAGAGAGTCACTTCAGTTATTCTATTATATGTTAATTGCAGATGGCTATCATTGGGCTGCTTCAACACCCATTCATTGTTGAATTTAAAGAAGCTTGGGTGGAGAAGGTCTGAAAACACTGTTTTAGTGAACCATCCGCCTGTGTATTGTGGTTTTTATCTGAAAAAGAAAAAAAATTAAAAAATTCTTGCAGGGTTGTTATGTTTGTATTGTTACGGGATACTGTGAAGGAGGAGATATGTGAGTGATATTTGGAGAGAAAAATCGCACTTCTTCATCTTCTTCATCTTTTCAATCATCTTTATGGTTACCTGTTTATCATCTAAATATAATTTATGGCATGCCATAGGGCTGAAATGATGAGGAAATCAAATGGGGCATATTTCCCAGAGGAGGTATCACTATCTCTAACATGTTTACTTCATTGAAAAGATTCTCATGCAATGAATTTACCCTGTTGATTTTATTTGTTCTCCTGCAGAAACTACTAAAATGGTTTGCTCAGTTATTACTAGCTGTTGAGTATTTGCATTCCAATTATGTTTTACATCGAGATCTCAAGGTTTGTTATTCAGTGATCGCAGATTGTCCAGTGCATCCCTTTTTTATTGCTGAATGAGGTGACTAATTTTCACTTCTTGTTGCAGTGCTCTAATATTTTTCTCACAAGGGATCAGGATGTTCGTCTAGGTATGCTTGCAGGATTCAGTATCACCTATGTTAAACTTTGGTTTCCTAATTTTTGCTCATTGTATGCAGGGGATTTTGGGCTTGCTAAGACTTTAAAGGCAGATGATTTGGCTTCTTCTGTGAGACTTAATTATTCCACTTGGGGTTTCTATTATTATAATCCTTTCACTTTTTAATCTTTGACATAATCTGCAAAGAGCAGTAGTAGTTGGAGATTTAAGATTGTACATAGGAATACAAATGAGTTTCGTGGGAAATGAGTTTCGTGGGAAGAGGATGAGTAATTGGAGATAAAGGAAGCGGTAAAAATCTATAAATGCAAATACCTAATTATTGATAGGATAGTAGTAAAATTTAAAACCAAAATTATATGAAGATCCGAGAATAAACACACGGGAGATCACAAACATAAGGTACAGAGGCCTATGTGGTTTGACAAGATCCAACCATAATTTTGATATTGAAATCAATATTTTTACTAAACTCCAAAATAGAGGTAAATCAAGGGTTTCTTTTCATAAAGAGTCATAGAGAAGGAGTACATACCATTTTATCCATGTAAATGACTGAATATTCAACTATTTGTTGAAAATATGAGAGTTGGATGTAGGGAAGAAGTTGTTACTGCTATTACTTTCTCCACCCTTCTCTATTACTGTGTCCAAATAAGAAATTTTTCCTCATATGGATGAAAGTTTCTTCTTTAGATGGTCTCAAAACTACCTTCTTCTTAAAGAAGTAAAAAAAAATCTCTCTTATGCAAGCACCTGAAAGGCTAGTCCTTTACCCTTCAGTTGGCTACCCCTTTCTCTTTTTTTCATTTAGAATTAGTAAATGTGCACTCTTGTGTTTGGTGGTGATGATAAAACATTATTAATTCCTTAATCAGGTTGTTGGTACTCCAAATTACATGTGCCCAGAGCTTCTTGCCGATATTCCCTATGGATTCAAATCAGATATCTGGTCCTTGGGTAAGTGCATGTGTGTTTGGAGGAGGTATCTAATGTTATCATGTAACTTACATATTTTTGACGTGTGATGAGACAGGCTGCTGTATGTATGAGATGGCTGCTCATAGACCCGCGTTTAAAGCTTTTGTAAGTTTTCATCATTTCTATCTTTATGCAGCATTAATAATGGTCAAAGGAAATACACCTACAGCTTTTAAGTCTATTTTCTTGGCATGATAAGATGGCCATAGCTGTGTAAAGTGCTGACGTTCCTTTGCCAAGCATGGGGCATCATATCATTTTCAGATTATTCATGATCATTGCAAGTAATGACTATTTTTGTGTGCCATTTATGCTTGTGTAAATTTTGCAAGAAACACATGAAAAATGCATGTTATTTTAGTTTTTTAAATTGAAGAATATATTGCAGTATGTGCCAATGATGTTTTTTTTTTAATGTCTATGTTGTTGCAATCACAAAATAAATATTCGTTCTATTGAACTAGATAAACTGTTGCAATAATGTTCATATACTGTAGTAGTTGTTATATGGGCTATCTTATATAAAGGGGAAAAAGTAATAGCAGCCTATGCAGAATAAGTTTATGATTTTAAGATTGCCTTGGAATTTCCTTCAGTTCTACTCGGTTTTTTGATTTATTAGCAGGACTTTTTCTTTTGGATAATTTTTAGGTTTTAATTTGAGTTCTATATGACTAGATTTAGTGTTGAATAGAATGAAGTTTGATTTAAAAATTATTTAATCTTATTTTTTTAAATTTGTTTTTTAAATTGGGCTTTATTACTTGTATTTAGAAGATTTTTGAATGAATTGAATTAAAAATTTCCTCTTATTCTTGCTTTATTTTTGGACTAGTCCCTCTCTTTGTACCTGATTTCTCGTCGTTCCACTGCCTAATTTTATATCATTTTCATATCAGAGCCCAAACTTGTTCCTTCACTTTTCATTCACCGTGTTTATTTATAGTGAAATCAAGAATGCAGCCCCTTAAAATTGCACTAGTTCAAATATGGTCTCATTGCTTCTTTTATTGCATCACTACACAACGGCTTTATCCTACCACTTCTTCCTCGTAGTAAACTTGTATCTGCTGTCCTCAAGCTTACTACAGTGTGTTAACCATTCAAACGTTGCTCAGGTCTCCATCTTCACAACTTTCTCGTAACACTTTCACACTTTCCTTTAATCACTACCTCATTTACAAAATCTCCTTTGTCACTTCTATCATCTTTGCTTCGAGCATCACCTCTTTGTAACTGATTCTTGAATTCTTGCTGTTTGTGTCTCTCACACTTTTGCACACAATCTGAACCTCTAATGGTCTTCTGTTGGTCCAATAACAGTTGAGCGCTACTATTCCTTATCCTCTATGAATCTTCATTGAAGATAAACTTTAAAGGAAGAAGGAATGCATCAATTTGGTAAAGCCTTTATGTTATTTTTCAATTCTTTGTCTAATACAATGTCACTAGTAAAGTTAATAAAACTTGTAATTAAAAATGCATATATTATGCCTAGTGGACGCATCTCAAACACCAAAAAAATATGTTGTGTTTAAAATTCTTGTTATGCTCCTTGGAATCAATGCTTTATTTTATTTACATGTTTTATCATGCTATAAACATCTAGCAATAAGATATTATCAATTTGTTTTAGATAGGGTTGATGTTTTTGCAAACCATTGCCTAAAGGTTCTAACTTGTGTGGTTGAATAGAAATTGAATTATCTTGTAAACAACTCTTGTTACTATGCTTATAATTATTATTTTTATTCTTATAGTTAACTCATATTATATGTAGCTAACCCCACTTAGTGGGATAAAGGCTTCTTGTTATTGTTCTTGTAGTTAAGTCATATTACGATGGATCTTATGAAGGAGTTGCCTGTTGGAAACGGTACTTTTTTTTGAAGGAGTTGCCTGTTGAAAGCTGTCGGCCGCCAGAATTGAAATCCCATCACTTTCTTCGGAAGGATGTTTAATTTACATATATATATATATAAGTTTTAAAAAAATATGAAATGAAACAGACCCCATATTTTCCACAGTTTAAAAGGAAGAACACTATACCTCAAACCTTGTATCTATCCCAAAAGGTAAACACAAGAAATATATGACATCCATTTGGTCAGTGAAACCATTTTATATGCCGACAAATTCCCCTATTTAATATGAAGAATTGAATAGAGTTTATATTAAAATGGGTTCAGACAAGCTTCTTATAAGAGCAAGCCCCTATAGTTAATTACATCTTAAATGAACGAAGTCACCTAAGAAAACTCTCGATAAAAATCAGAAAATATTATCTTCAAAGAGGTCAAAGGATAGGGCTTTTCAACGAGATCAGACAGAGAGGTGTGAAAGAGAAATTGTTAAAACTACGAACATTTGGCTGTAGAGTCCAAAGGAAGAGAGACTAGGGGATGTCATAGATCTAGAGGACAACCTCAGTGACTTTCCAAGCTATCATAATGTTTGACTTCAGTTTTGAGGAGAAATATTTAGGTGTTTCATCCTGCCAATTTTATTTGTTATGGCTTAAATTTGTGTGAAACGATCACACAAATAGTCTGAAAGATGTGAGGATTTAGGTCGTGACGAACGACAATCTTGGAATGCTAAGACGATTTAGGGTTTATATTGTATACCGGAGTTGTACAAAGGTCTAAAGATGAGTTGAGGATTTATGTTGCATAAGCAAACTACCTCGAAATTCTATGGCTTTGTTGTTTAATTCTAAGAGAGGAAATTAATTTAGCTGATGTAGATAGGTTTTGCTGTTGAAGATGACCGTGCTGCCCACCATGCTAGCTTCAAGCTCCTTGCCGTGACGAGTTTAAGTTTTCTAGTGTGTCAGGTTATGATGTCAAATCAGATGTCCCTATGATTAAAGTTCTTTAGATGTTATGAGACATGTTAAAGTTGATTAGAGCGACATCGGTTAGGATCCTACGGTTCCCTCGTTCCGACACCACTATTTTCTTTTTCTATCAGATTCATTCCAAATAAATTTATTAAACTCAACTTAATGAATTCCGTACTTTCATTTAGACCGTGGGAAACCTCGTTAGCAACCGTTGGTTGCCTCCTCCGAGGGATTTCCGATCATCCGATAGAGACGTCTTAATTTAGTTGCAATGGTTGTTTTGTGAGGTTTGTGGTTAAATTTTGAGTTGTCTTATATTTTGAATGTTGTGGCGGTAAATTTTAGCTTTATCTTGGTTGATTTTAATTTTGGTTTCGGTTTTATGGCTATCCTAACAATTTTTTGTTTTTATGCAGGGTAACATCGTTGTTTAACATGCAAGTTTTATAAGCATAAAAGTATAGTGCGGAAAGTAAAAGAGAAAATAATACTGTAAACTGTAAAAGCGTACCTACGAGTTTTCTCGTTTTACCACCTGAAATGTCAGTACTTGTAAGACATGTATGTAATATTATAAGGAATTTAAATTGCTAGAGTAGATGAAGGTTTAGCTACCAAACCCCAGGTTACGATTTAGTTGAATCTCGAAAGATCCTAGTGGATAATTTTAGAACAAAAAATGACAAGTCCAATTTATCCTTCGGAATATCTAATAAATTTCAAAATGTTCAAGGTGTCACTCATTTTTCTTTTCTTCTCTTTTTTCTCTTGAAATATCCCGAGTTCATTTTGATCT
>NW_018165748.1:407652-411448 GCF_001263595.1 Phalaenopsis equestris | reverse complement strand
GGAGATAGGATACTTGATTAATCAATTGATGTTTCATTTAAGAGTTATGTGAGTGAAAGGCAAGTCTAGGTTATTTAGTTATTTAAGATTATGATGCCCGAAGTCAAAGTCAGGCTTGTAATGCTTAAAGATATTAATCACAAATTATATCATTTTCTAAATCCAATCAACTTGAGTTCAAACATCGAACCTATATCACTACCAAACCTTTAACAATCATAATGAGTGAAATGGTGATTATCAAGATTTTGATTTAAGTGTGATAGATCCTTATTAAGTGATCACATCATCCTCAACTTTGAGCTTGAGAAAAGTAAATTATCATCTTTCTGGTTTATGTCCATCACTTAAGAATCATTTGATCTTTAATTGACTTCCAAGTCATGAAGATTAGGAGAATTATGCTTTTAGTTGTTGTTGTGCAAGGGTGTTGAATGAGTTTCTACCTTTTAGCCCCATTATATTTCAATCATCCAAACATGTTTATTAAGATCAAAATTACATATTTTCCCTTTGATAATCGTAAGTTTTTTATTAAGGCACCAAAGTTTTAAAATTACCACTTTGCCCTTGGGGCACTTCACCTCATAATCTTTAAACACAACTCAAATGATTTTGAGGGTTTAAAGTGTTATATCCATGAGATAATTAGGATATTAGAGGAGAACATGTGGACCTCTCCAAATTTGATTTAAATTGATTTAATTTAGATAATTATTTAAATTTAGGAAATAGGATTTCCAAAGGTTAATTTATTTAATTATCCAAAATAAAATTTATATTTATGGAAAAATTATTATAGGTTTCCTAAGGTTAGAGAAATATTTAGGCAAAATTTCATTATTTTTTGAATCAAATTTCTATTATTATTATTATTTTATTTTAGATCAATTTTCATGACTTATCTAAATAGAAACTAGTGTTTTAATTACAAAAATTACTTTTATACTTTTATTAGACTCTTCTGAGTTCAGAAAACTCAGAGATTCAAAATTTATATTCAGAGAATTAAATTTTTTACTTTTTGTGTTTTTTAATTTATTTAATATAATTATTTTAGTGAGAAAAAATGTAAAATTTGTTTTTAAGCCTTTAAAATTTATTTTTAACTAAGAAAAATTAGGAAAAATGTCCTAATGAATTCAAAGTGATCAGGGGACATTCTCATTCATTTTAAACCATTTTTGTTTTTTTTGTAAATTTTAATTATTTTAATTATTTTTAATTCAAAGTATATTTTAAAAATGAAATATTTTCACAAAAAATGGGTTTTTTTTTTATAAAATGCCCCTGATCACAAGGAACTCAGAAAAACAGTTTTCATAATTTTTCTAAGCATATTTAATTTAATATAATTAGTTTTACACAAAAAACAATATTTCCTTAAGAAATCAATTTTAGTGCCTAGACTAAGTCAAATAATTTTGATATTTTTACAGTGGGTAGACATAGTTTTTATGAACAATGTGAAATTGATTTTGTTAATTTTTTATATGTATTTAATTTACAAATACCACAAAAACTACAAAATAATACAAGGTATTTACATTTAACTAAGTATAAAAAAATCAAAAAATGATTCAAAGCATCACAATATTTTTCCTTTATTTCTCTGACCACAGGAAACCTACCAAAATTTTTTTCATAATTTTTTAAGTGATATTTTGATTTATATAATTAAAATAAGCCAAAATGGTCACTTTAGCTTGAAAATTAGGGTTAGAGGCATAGAGATGCTCTCTGACCTTGGAAAAATCAGAGAACATCTCCTCTGTAATGGGGAATAAACCCTAAAAATTTCAAGCCATGATGAGCACCCCTTAGTCATGGAAAATTAAAATACCACAGAGGGTATTTAATTAATTAAAAATCAGGGAGTGAGAAAATAAATTTTATTTTTAGTTCACATTATTCTCCTCTGTACACTGAGCAAGTGAGTATTTTTCTTTTATTTTTATGATTTTTCTAGAGAAAGATATGAATTTTTGAAGTTTAGGCATTTAAAATAATTAAAAAATTCATATTTTTCTACTTATCCACACGGCGCTGACTGGATTCTAGACAGCTCCGAAAGAACACGCGGCGCTCCGCCATTTGACGCCTCCATCCACGTAGCCTCCATGCGGACCTTCAGCTGCCATGCGGCCCACGGTTCATGCACCAAGAGTCTGTCCGGCATGATCTCCTCTGTTGATTGGATACACGCGCGATCAGACGACTCTCCGTTATCTTCCCCAAGTGACTCAACCCGTGATTCATCCACCTTCCCGTGAGCCGCTCACACTAAAACCTTAAGATCTTGTTCTAGACTCAACCAAATCGCATGGGGTTTGTTTATAAACCTTCATCTACTCAAGACGAGTACATCTATACGGTTTATATGGTATGAAATACAGTAAATACGTATGGAGGGTCGAAACAAGCTTGATTTAGGGTTGGAGTTCAATACCTTTGTCTGAGAGGGAAGACCTCAATCAGATGGTTGTGGTAGCTTCGATTTGTCCCAACGAACCTCCAGATGAAGTCTCAAGCCTTGATGAATGGTCTAGGTATAAATTCGATCAAGCTCGATTTCAAGTGTTGGTCTAGAGCTAGGTTAGAGGCTATTTCAGAGGGGGCTTTTGTGGGGAATCAGCTTATTTCATTGTGGGGATGGTGTGTGCACGGTTAATTAGAGTTTGGTTCACTGTGGAGGTGTGGAGAGATCTGTCCTGGTTTTAGGGCAAATTTTTGTGAAGAAATTGGCTCTGTGGGGTGGCTATCAGTGGCTGAGAGCAAGGGGATTGCACTTGGGATGGTTTGGAGAAGCTCTGGTGAGATTTTGGCAGAGTTTCCTTAGGGTTCCAAGCTAAAAATGACTTGAGTCTAGGTTGGGCTAAGGTTGGGTGAGGTTCAATTTGATTGTTGAAAATGGTCTATATGAATGCCATAAAGAGTTTTCAACATAAATTGTGTGTCAATTTTGGGATTAAGACATTCAATTTGGTGGAATTTGGAGACTGTCAATTTGGGGCAAATTTGGGGATTTTGGACTTGGGTTAAAATTAAGTGAAATCGAGGCTTCACCAAGGCCAATTGAAGGTTCAATTTGGTGTGTATGATTGTTATGAAGAGTTTGAGATTCAAATTGGGGCAAATTAAGTAGGCTATGGGGTTCAATTAGGTGAGATTAGCTCATAGGACCAAAATTGGGGGTTTAACTTAGATCAAAATTGAGCTCAAAGAATGGGCCAATTAGGCTTGGATTAATTAGGCTTGGATTTGGTTTATTAGGCTTGGATTTGGTTTAGATTAATCATATGAAAGATGAATTTGAGTTTAGAATTGAAATTGAGGGGAATTAGGGCCAAATTGGTGGACATTTAAGGTTTTGGGGGTTTTGGTCAAAATGGTCAAATTGGCCAACTTAGGTTCAATTGGAGAGTCCAAATTGGTTTTGGAAACATTTGGAGTGATTTTGGAGATTTTGGGAAAGTTTGGGGTGTCAAGGGTATTTTTTGTAATTTTGTCAATTTTGGGGGTATTTTGGTAATTTTGGAATTTTTTTGAGCTATTTCAGAGGGGGCTTTTGTGGGGAATCAGCTTATTTCATTGTGGGGATGGTGTGTGCACGGTTAATTAGAGTTTGGTTCACTGTGGAGGGGTGGAGAGATCTGTCCTGGTTTTAGGGCAAATTTTTGTGAAGAAATTGGCTCTGTGGGGTGGCTATCAGTGGCTGAGAGCAAGGGGATTGCACTTGGGATGGTTTGGAGAAGCTCTGGTGAGATTTTGGCAGAGTTTCCTTAGGGTTCCAAGC
>NW_018165748.1:406259-407538 GCF_001263595.1 Phalaenopsis equestris | reverse complement strand
TTGATTGTTGAAAATGGTCTATATGAATGTCATAAAGAGTTTTCAACATAAATTGAGTGTCAATTTTGGGATTAAGACATTCAATTTGGTGGAATTTGGAGACTGTCAATTTGGGGCAAATTTGGGGATTTTGGACTTGGGTTAAAATTAAGTGAAATCGAGGCTTCACCAAGGCCAATTGAAGGTTCAATTTGGTGTGTATGATTGTTATGAAGAGTTTGAGATTCAAATTGGGGCAAATTAAGTAGGCTATGGGGTTCAATTAGGTGAGATTAGCTCATAGGACCAAAATTGGGGGTTTAACTTAGATCAAAATTGAGCTCAAAGAATGGGCCAATTAGGCTTGGATTTGGTTTAGATTAATCATATGAAAGATGAATTTGAGTTTAGAATTGAAATTGAGGGGAATTAGGGCCAAATTGGTGGACATTTAAGGTTTTGGGGGTTTTGGTCAAAATGGTCAAATTGGCCAACTTAGGTTCAATTGGAGAGTCCAAATTGGTTTTGGAAACATTTGGAGTGATTTTGGAGATTTTGGGAAAGTTTGGGGTGTCAAGGGTATTTTTTGTAATTTTGTCAATTTTGGGGGTATTTTGGTAATTTTGGAATTTTTTTGATGGTTTTGGGTAATTTGGATATTTTAAAATGGTTTGAAATGATTTTTGAACAAACTTGAGTATTTTTGGGTGAAATTGAGATTTTTGGCCAAATTTGAGATTTGGGGGTGTTTAGGTAATTTGGGTAGATTTATGGGCAAAAGGCCAAGTTGGGTATTTTTGGTAGAATTGGGAAGCCAACCACCATATGTGAACTATGGACCAATGGAATCTTCATTTGGGTCCTCTATGTACTGGTCTTAGCTAAACCCTAGTCCTAGGACTAGTGGGTTTAAGAGACCATCTACATGAGTCTCCTAAAAGATCAAGGGGTCAAAGTCAACAATTTTTTATTTTAGGATTGTGAGTGAATGTAGGTGATAGTGAGTGTAGTGAGTGAACAAGCTCCAGACCAACACCCAAAGTTGACTCTAAGGTTAATCAGTCCTATGGGGTCTCATTTTGAGTTCCCTCATACTGATCCCACCTACTAAGTGCTAGAGGTTAGGATCAATATGTGAAACTTCAAGTTGAGCAAAGGGGAGTTTAGAATTTCTAACGGTGAGGGTTCATTTTCTAGTTTTCTAAGAATAGTCAACACGAAAATCCTATTGCTAGACCTTAGGCAACTAAAGAGAGAAAACTAAATCTCAACCAGAAGTGAGGTCAACATATATATATAT
>NW_018165748.1:364989-405336 GCF_001263595.1 Phalaenopsis equestris | reverse complement strand
TATATATATATATATATATATATATATATCTTCATAAGATCTGTGCCGCAAGTCATGGCCTGTTAGTTGGCGGGGTTCACTGTAAGTCCCCTCAGGTAATGGGATCGACCTCAGTGGAGCTGGGTTCTCAAATATTTAGGCGCATGATGTATCACTGTAAGTCCCCTCAAGTCACGGGTTCAATCCCCAGTGGCGATGAGTTTTCAAATATTTAGGCACATGGCGCAAGCTCTCATCATGGGGCCTAGCGCATGAAAAATCAGTATTTGGGCATCTGTCAAATGCATGAGAAATCGATATTTGGGCCTCTGTCAAATATTGATTTCCTTTCCAAAAAAAAAAAAACCTTCATAAGATCATATGATGATTATGCATACAATTTTTGCATCCACTCCTATCCTAGTCCATTCTTTGATGTTGATGAACCATTTTATATGCCTGTTTGTCACACTTTAAAGTTTTAAAAACTTCTATGAATTCTAGAAGTTTAGGCTTGTATGTTGCTTGGACCAGTTAGAAAATCTGCACCATGCTTTGAGTTGATTTATGAAGAACCCAGTTTTGTAGATGAAACTGTGATGATGATACTCAAGCATTAGTAGTTGAATCTCCTGATGAACCTAATGCTAAGGTTGCGCCTGAGTTATTTATATTCCTAAATCGGAGATCATATCTAAACATGATATTGATCAGATACCTTCTGTTGAGATGAAGACATAAGATACATATTTCAGTACTTTTTCCAGATTATAATCTGTATATGTAGGTTAATCCACTTGTTTGAACATGTTATTGTTTGTTTTCTATCAAAAAGTATAGGCTGAGCTCACAAAGTTAACGTTGGGTATTGGGATTTCTATGTTATTTATCAAATAAAGCTATATGAAGCAAGTGGATGCTTGAAACCAAACCTCTAATATATCCTTCCAATGTTTTGATAGCCTATGTTGAAGATTTTAAACTATCCTCCACCTTAGAAATCAGATTCATAAGAAAGAGGACTGTGCAACTCTTTTGGACGAGTTTTTATTACGCCAAGTGGAATTAATGCAGTATGATCAATTATTTTATCTTACTGTAGTGTTTATTTCAATTTTATTAGAATTTTTGGATTTAGTTGCATGAGTTATCATTTTGAATAATTGTTGGTATAAATTTAACTGATTTAGGATTAGTTTTATTAGGCCCAGTCAAAAACCATTTGTATGGTTCCTTCATTAGGTGGTTGAAAAACTTATATATGTTACGGAATAACTTGAATTTATGTCCCCTTGAGGATCAAACATATGATTTGTTGTAAAATTTCCCTTGTATAAAGTGCAACATAGGAAGAAACTTATGTGTAATAGGTACAAATTCTAGTATGAATAAAGGTAAATTTTATAAGTAAAGTCATTCATTTTAGGAATATAGCATAGGTGACAATAAAACTAGATCATGATCATCTCTTGAATTTTCAAAATATGCAATATGAATATAAAAAATAAAACTCGGGGGCTTCATATCTAGATATTACTACACATTATTTATTTTTATTTGATCGAAACTATAAAGGATCCTAGAATCACATTTTGATGCGGTAAATGCTAACACTAACTTAACCTATTTGTTTTGAGATGAAGCAGACACCAATTTTGAATTTAATGAAACAATTTATTTATTTGGAGAAGAATATTATGAAAATATCATAATCTATTTACCTACCTCTTCCTTCATCTCAATAATAATATTAATAAAGGATATCACAATATTAAGGTTAAGCTTTGTGAGATTCTTGGTCACCATCATTAAATTTATTTGTAGAATATGGATCATTATAATACTAAAACATTGTAGAATAACTCATTACAAATATATGGTTTATAAACTAGTGGTGGTAACATTAATGCTTAAACTTTTCGAATTGATAAGTTTTTGAGCCGTTAGAGTTTGAGACATTGGATTATCTTATGGTCTGTCATTATGATAAAATGATTTTGAATAGGGGTTGATAAACAATGATATTCATCATCATCATATAATATATTATAATGATAACAATATTCATATTCTTCATGTGATATTTAACCATCATAGGAATATAAATAATGCTAATATGCATCAACATTGATGTCCTTGAATATCATTTATAATATTTATATAAAAGGTGTTTTTAAAGGTGAGGCAAGTGCTCGCCTAGTTGAGATAAGGTGATTATTTTTTTGATATTTTTTAATGCATTCACCTGTATATTATAAGAGAATTTGGTGGTGGTCTTTGATGGGTAATGAAAATGATGGACATGAATGGCTATAGATTAGATATAATTACCTTTAAGAAACTTAGCTCTATTGGTGAGATATGCTTGATGTGATTTCATTTTGATGATTGGCATTATTAGTGTTCTACAAAACTTTGTTTACTTCCTCTTTCCCCTTAAGTTTGCCTTTTATTGTAACATTTCTTCTTGAATTTGAAGGAATCCCAGACAACTGAGGATTTCCTTGCTTGTTTATGGGGGTGTGAAAGTGAGGGAACCTTCTTGCAAAGAGAGCTTAGTCTTGATCTTACGAGGCGCTTAGGTTTCCTTGCCATGGATTTGCTGTATGCTAGAGTGAAGGAGGATAGTAGAGAGAATCTTCTTCAAGAAAGGAAGGAGACGATGGATTTGGTGCAACAAGAGAGATGGAGAGGCCATTAGCTTTAGAGTAAGAGAAGGACACGAGTCTTTCTTACTTGCAGTTTTTTTTCCTTTTTCCCCAAATATTCATGAGTATGTTTACAATACAAAATATACAAGCATTCTCTATTTATTATAGGGGTTTTGCCCTCTATGGAAATAAAAAAATAGGAAAGCTATTAACAATAGATAATGGGACATTTTCTTATAAAGATTTTTTTTAATGAAAGTATCTTCTCAAGAAAGTGGGGATTCTTTCATCTCTATGAGAAGACCTCATGAAAGAATCCACTACATGAAGTAGCTTTTGATTTTGCATTTATGACAATCAATCCAATTAAGGCATAGGATATAACAAGTCAACTCAGATGACATGTTCGGCAGCTGAGTATTGCATGTTCTATGACAGAGAGAAATAGGTTGTTTGGATAGTATAATATAGAAGATAACTGTGTGGATACGGAGTGAGAATATATGGAGGGAAGGATTAATTTATTGTCAAAATTGCATCCATTTAACCCTCACTGAAGTTGGCTTTGCAAATTTAAATTCAAGGTTAAATGTTGATAAGCCTTAAATTTCCTATCTAATTAAAGAAATTCTATAGCTAAATTCTTTTAAAACTGAAATAAAAACTTAAAAAAATCTAGAAGTACTTGCATAATTCGAAATAGTTTTCTTTCACCGCAGCACTTTATTTGTGGAGGAGTTGTTGCAAGAGGTCATGCTATTGTGTAATTTTAGTTTACTAAATTGAAATTTACATGCATGCCAGAGAATTCTTAGTTATTTTCATATATGTTTAATCCGAATCTGTACTGTGAATCACACCCAAGTATAGAGCGTAAGGCAGGATAAAGAGTAAGAGAGAAGGAAAGAGAGTGCACACTAAAAAACTAAGTTCTCCGAAGGGTGACTGATTAGCCTTTTATTGTACCCCCTATTTATAGTCATAGAGAGTATGAAGTGGCAGATTGTATGGATGCCCCTGCTTTTATGGGGGAATTACAGAGTATTTTAGTCCTACAGAAAATATAGCCTTTGGCTTGGCTATCTGTCATTCGGTCGACGGGTGTCTGAGACCTTTGGGTCGGACAAGCACGTTGCATCGACTTTGTTGAGTTAGAGCAGTCGATCAGCCCTGGTGGTCCTTCGGTTGTTTGGAGCCCGTTCGGTCGTCCGAACCTTATTCCGTCAGCCTTAGTCAGTTGGTCGACTATCTTGGTTTGACTTTCGACTATTGAGTCTAGGGCGGGAAACTCATGCTACTGGGGCAGTGGTAGGTTATCAGGCAGATGATAAATCATTGTAATCTGATAGAAAGCCCACCTCCTTTGGCATGAGATCCGTCTGGAGGGTTTCATAAGTGTATGGTAATTAGGAGTTAGGGCCTCCTGAAGAGCCTTTAAGACTCTTGTGAGTCGTCTGATGGTACTTGGGCGAGGTTTGGTGTGACCCATCTCCTCTTTTGGATAGGGAGTGATTCTTGGCTTGACTGACCTTCTTTCGATCGGCCCAAAGTCTTGCTTTTGGGAGCTCCAGGTGGTCTACGGGACTCTGTAGATCTTCTGCTTACGTGGTTACTATCTCTTTAGTTGGGCTATCTTTAATCGTACTTTTGCCTTGTTGTCAGTTGAATTTCAGACATATAATATAGAACACCTGAAGTATGATATTATAACACCTTGTCATAAACCCATGCATAGAAAGTTGTTGTTCATTTTTAAAAAGGTAGCAATATTTTTGATGTGATGTTAAAGATTTGACTGGTATGCATGTAAATTTGAATCTTTAGGTTTTAGATATGTAAATATATAATATTGTGTGTTGTGTGATTCTTATTTCTAGGCTTCCAAGCTTCAGGTTAAAATAAAAGTGAAATTTTTACCTAATTTTATATCTTAGATGATTGATCTTGTATTGTTAATTTGGCTACAGGATATGGCGGGACTGATAAGCAAAATAAATCGTTCTTGTATTGGTCCGGTGCCTCCTTGCTATTCCCCGTCATTGTAAGTGTGCCACAAATCATTTAATCTATCTATACCAAACGTTGCTTGAATTATTTCGACCAAAGTTTATGCATATTTTATTCGAAATGTGTTGCCTTTTACCATATGATTGAAACCAGCAGTAACAAATGCTTTCGATTGCAAGAACATTAGCTTTTTATTGAGAAGTATCTGTCTCCATCTCTTTAAAAGGATGAAAATACTTCTGCCAACCAAGCCATGCTCAGGACATAGCTTCAAATCTTGGTTTTGCTTTTAACTGGAAAATTCCTAACGATTAAAAAAAAAAAAAAACTTTAATTTTTTTTTTTTTTTTTTTTGGCTTGTACATTGCTTAATTTGTATTTATGTGTGGCTTATTTTTTATGAAGAAATAAAGACTTCTAACTTAACTATCATATAATGAAATATTTGACTTAAAATCTTAAAAGCATGTATTTAAAAAAACATTTAACCTGATGCACAGGCTTTTAGTTGTGTAACCCTCAAATACATTGCCGCTTGACTGCAGGGGCATAACCAACATTTATTTTGAGGCTGGACAAAATCAATAAATATCAATTTTTTTAAAATAATATATTTGAAGGGGCAAAATTATTAAAATGACTAAACTACATGAGAAAAAATATTTAAATTTATTATTTTTATAGAAAAATTATAAATTTCAGAGGGGCAATTTCCTCTCCGACATAACTCCTGTACATAACCTGTTTCTGCCCTGCTCGGTGGTTTCTAAATATTACTAAACAGCATCATGTATGGAATGATTCATTATAAGAATATATTGATGACAGTTGTTGTTTATCATATAGAACCTTTGCATGGCCTTCACATAATCAACGTCATACTTGTATTATAACTAGATGTTTTTTTTTTTTTTTTTTTTTTTTTTGGCTTGTACATTGCTTAATTTGTATTTATGTGTGGCTTATTTTTTATGAAGAAATAAAGACTTCTAACTTAACTATCATATAATGAAATATTTGACTTAAAATCTTAAAAGCATGTATTTAAAAAAACATTTAACCTGATGCACAGGCTTTTAGTTGTGTAACCCTCAAATACATTGCCGCTTGACTGCAGGGGCATAACCAACATTTATTTTGAGGCTGGACAAAATCAATAAATATCAATTTTTTTAAAATAATATATTTGAAGGGGCAAAATTATTAAAATGACTAAACTACATGAGAAAAAATATTTAAATTTATTATTTTTATAGAAAAATTATAAATTTCAGAGGGGCAATTTCCTCTCCGACATAACTCCTGTACATAACCTGTTTCTGCCCTGCTCGGTGGTTTCTAAATATTACTAAACAGCATCATGTATGGAATGATTCATTATAAGAATATATTGATGACAGTTGTTGTTTATCATATAGAACCTTTGCATGGCCTTCACATAATCAACGTCATACTTGTATTATCCATCCATTTATTTTAATTAATTATTTTTTTTTTTTTTTTTTTTTTTTTTATTCATCTTATTATTGTGATAGCAACATAATTACAATGATAATTCTAATGGAGATCTTTTAAAGATTAGCGTAGGGGTGGTTTTGAATTCATAAATTATGATCTTAGACTTATTGTTTACACGAGAACCTTGGACTGTGAAAGATTTATTTAGATTTTTGTGCTTGTAGGATGTTTGTATGTCCCCTATTATTTCATTGTTTTTTGTCAATCTAGTGTTATTAATCTTAGGCTTCTTCCTCGTAAATATCTTAAGCTTCTGCGTTTAGTGTTATTTCTGCTAATGACAGCCATCATTACTGCAGGAAAACACTCATTAAGAGCATGTTGAGAAAAAACCCCGAGCATCGGCCAACTGTACGTTCTCTCAAATTCCGAATAATAGTTTTATCATTTTCCCCCACCATATTCTGTCCTGGACCTGATTTTCACGTCTTGGAATAAACTTGAGCAGGCATCAGAAGTACTAAAAAACCCATATTTGCTGCCTTACATCAACCAAAACCGCTCCTTTCTCCCTCCTAATCCAATTCTATCACCCCCAAAACCCATCTTCTCCACCTTCAGTGATACTCGCAAGAGCATCTGTGTCAGTCAAAGCAGTAGCTTTTGCAGCAGTGATTTAGAAGGAAATCCTCCTCTAGCTAATGAAGAAGCTGAAAGTAGCAGTGACCATCTTCCATGTCAGGCATCAGAAACTCACCTTCCGGTCCTCAAAGTGGCTTCAACCTCCCTCAGTTCCAACCGGCAACAGAGCAGCGAATCAAAACTACCAATAACAGTGAAGAATATCCTCATCTCATCCAAACAAGAGGGCAAACCTATAGAAAACAGCACACCCCTGAGAGCTCGCCCTGCAAAACCAAGCATAGATCCATTTCATAAGGCGCCAAAACCTAGCCGTCGCAATTTTTTGCAACAAATTCCAGAAAAAGTTGCTACTGAATCAGCCAACAGTGTTGAGGATCGTACAAAACCTCTGGTTTCTCCAACCCAACGAGTAATGTCTGCCTTCCTCATGCTCTTCACCTCTTTACGCCCTACTCTGTTCTTTAATTTGTCTCTTTGATTGTGGCAGGCACCTTTGACCGAGCAGTCTTCGAAGTTTAAAGCTGCTAATGCCTTGAAAAGAGTTGATGAAGATGCCACTACCGTTAGTGGGAGCAAAGGACTTCCTCCAAAGCTGAACCGGAAAGCTGATAAGAATCCGTCCAAGCAAAAACGCTCGTCTGAACCTTTAACTAGTGAGATAAATTCTGGCAGTTCCAAAGCAATACCTACTGAGAAAGAAGCTCATCCAGACTTGTTCAGAAAAGAGACCAATTGCCGATTATCCGCACAAATTCCAGAGGCTAACCATGAACATAGCCGCAACACTCTTGTGCTTAATCCCGACATTAATTTGATGGAGATGCAGAAGAGTACCGCCACTGCTAGTAATGATGAAGGGAGTTCAAGCTCAGCTATGGAGCCTTCAGTTATAGGCTCAGAACAAGAATTTGTTTGTAAGGATGAACTGATTCCTCAGCCCAAAGATGACGATTTCTCAGTTAAAGAGCTCCTTTCTTTCGTTACTTCAGCTCCGAATATCTCTAAAGCTCCAATTCAAAACCAGGCCTTGGAAGACAAAGGAAGAACTCAGATAACTCCAGCTTTCTCTGATGTCATACATGTAATAAGACACAGCAGCTTCCGAGTAGCCCACGAACAGGCACTAATCGAAAGCAAAGAAGATTTCGAGACAAGAAATACGCAATCGCAGCATGCCACTCTAGAAACTATTACAGAAAAACCATTGGACTCATTTCCCAAGCCAAACCATAGTGATGCCATGACTGTGCAGAAAGATGATACGCTGGATGTGAAATCTTTCAGGCGGAGAGCGGAGGCGCTGGAAGGCTTACTGGAGCTTTCAGCCGAATTGCTTCGGCACAATAGATTGGAAGAGCTCGCTGCTGTGCTGAAGCCATTCGGGAAGGTTGAGGTCTCGCCGCGAGAGACTGCCATCTGGTTGGCGAAAAGCTTCAAGGGGATGATGATGGAGGACGCTAGTCGCCCATCGTGAGACATCCTCGCTTCTCTTCTTTTCCAGGTACGTACCGCACAGTTCCAATGTATTTATATATTCAACGCCTAAATTTTAATTTTTACATAATTATGCATAAAATAATGTGTTATACTTTTAAATAATTAAAACAGTATTTGTGATGTAAAAAAATTGAGTGGTATAAATATAAAAAGTAAAGTTTAGGCGTTAGATATGTGAATAGATTGGACTTGGGTGATATGCACGTAAATGAGAGGGTCGTTTTGTTGTATAGTTTTTTACGTACTTCATCAAGTGCGGAGACTAAAAAGTAGCTCTTTTTTTTTTTTTTCTTTTGCAAGGGGTAAGAAACTATTTTATGTTTGTATATTTGAAAGAGAAATTATGATGATTTTTAAAATTTTGAATTTGTTTTCGAGACAAATATGATATAAAAATTAATTTATTATTTATAACTTACGGTCATCTTAAAATAAATCTAGAAGTTTCAGAACAGTTTCTCGAATTTTGATTTTTTTTGAAGTGGGAACAACATAAATATGCACATATACAAATGAGGCTGAGGATTAGTGATGTCAAATCGGGTTTGGATTTGAACCAAAATTGATTCCACCTGAAATTGCTATTTGTAAGAAGTCTAACACTAACTAGACCCGCCTTTAAGATGACTAACTTGAGCCTGAGACATGTAGGAATAGCTGTGTCAAAGTTGATTCAATTTTGGATTGGTGGGTTAAACTCTACCCAAAGAAGTTCAGGTTAAGATTTTATGCTTAAATTCAACGTTAAAACTAACTGAGTTGTTTTTTAGTTTTTTTAGAGAAGGAGCTTTTTTATTTTGTTAAAAGAGTTTTACATTTGATATATGGGAACCAAGGAATTCCCATGAAGCAAAATCTTAAAAGATCTTTTTGGGAGACTAGAAAACAAAACTCTTTCACTATTACAACCATTTTTGGCCAGCTAGTTTGCTGGTTGATTTCCTTCTTTGAGGATATGTGCCCAGATGACCTTTGGTGATTATTTAAGAGGGAGATCTTCTTGATCCAGTGGACGAGCTGTCATGGGATGTTGGAGTTCTTATGTACGATCTGGATGAGTTGTAAGGCATCAAACTCCATATATATGTATTTGAACTAATGATATTGCTAGCTTCAAGGCCCAGTAGACTTCAACAAATTCAGTCTCCAAGGCATTGTTGGTAGCCACCGGTGATTGAAAGAACCAAAGACAATTTACATTGTGATCTTTGCAAGCACCTCCAATTCCAACAACATCTTGAGAGAAACTTTTATCAGTGTTGATGTTTACCCATGGTTGAGCAAGCCTTCTTCATATCACATTTTGTATTAAATGTGTATTTAGTGAACCAACCTCCCAATAAGTCTGATGGAAAATTTTCCTTATTCTAGTTATATAGGAGATGCAGTTGGTATAGATAGCCACCTCTGCTACAGTCATGTTTAGCCTTGTTTCTAGCCATCCATAAGGACCAGGCAAATGATTAGAAGGATGTATTGTTGTTGTTGCTCCTTCTAGTCATTCCGGCATTCTTCTATGCTTAACCCAATTTTAACCCATAGGTCTCAACCTCAGAACTTCAAGGGTTTCAGTTCATATAGCTCTAGTAGTTTGGCAAGTGATAAATATGTGATTTAGGCTCTCCTCCTCCTGATAGCATAGGTGACATATTGAAGCACCTCTTAGCCCTTTCAATTTCAGAATGTCATCTGTAAGGAAGAACCTTTTGAATAACTTCCAGCAAAAAACAGATATTGAAGGTGTTAACACTTTGGCTTATATTAATTTGCCTTAGCTCACCTCTTGCCATGTGAAGGTAGATTGAAAAGGGTCTTGTTTTTAAGTTGAGTTGGCTCATATTTTGGGTCATCATTTGTGAAAGTTAGAATAATTTTTTAATTTTATCTTCATGCCCCTTGTTTTATTTTAGAATTGTCACGCAGCCCAACTTTCCCCCCAAAAAAATGAAATTAGTTGGCATTAATAGAGATAAAAAAAGAGAGAAAACTTGACACTTCATAAATTTCAGACTTTATTTTTTTCATAAATTACAATGATTTTTAGGTAAGGGTAGGGCCTTCTAACTATCCGATAGGAGCAAAGGCTCATTACAGCATTTTGCCGGGCCCAAAGGACTCTTGAATGGGCTACCAAGAACTGGATCTTAGGTAATGCTGCCTGCCCGGGCTGCCTCTTTAATCTGTTACAAAGGCTCATTACAGCACCGTTCAAAAGGCCGACAATCTAGACTATAATCAAATATATATTTTGGAATTTTACGAGTACGAAAAACCTAATCTTCCTTCTTCTCCCACTTTTTTGGGCTATTATGATGGATCAATCCCGATTTCTCTTGATCCACGAAGGCCGCATTAAGCAGGTGCTCTAGAAGATATAAGCAATCGTAGAATATGCTCATAAGGACAATGCAACAAAATCTGGAGGCAAGTTACAGAAAGATAAATGATATAATATATCAAAAGTAGATTTAAGTTGAATAATGTCATTATAATCATAAAAAACTATATTATTTGCCTAAGAATAAATATCAATTTCAATATTTGCCAAACTGGTTACTTATAAAAACTTGCCAAGTGATTCTTAAACAATTTTTTATCAAAAATATAAATGTAAATAATATATATATATATATAATATATATAAATCAATACTGCAAATAAATGCATTACATTTACGTGAGGTCTATGGGGTGCTCATAAAAAAACTAGCTTCAAGAAAGGGTTTTCATTCAACTCACCAATAAATACCCATTCATCCATGAAATAAATGCAAATTTATAAGCTTGTCGTATCAAGCTCTCTTTACCAATTAACTACTTAATACCTGCATTTTTATATGTAATTTATTAATTAAATTTAAAAATACATGCATAATAACTCTAAAGTAACCATTTTACACTACAAATAAAATTAGCATCCATCTGTGTCATTATAAAATAAAATACCATCATATCATATTACAATATATTTCTAGTTAAACATCCACATTTTTCATCATTCATTTTATACCCCTAACCCCAATATATATATATATATATAATTAAATAAAACAAATCAAAATATAATATGAGCACGATTTTTAAAGTTCATAAAGGTCCATTTATATGACTGCCTCCCTCATTAATCCTTTCCACCTCTCTTTTAAGTTGACCCCGGCCTCTCTCATTCACCTCACATGGCCCATTAATACCCTATTACTGTTCCCCCTCAACAATAAAACTCGCTCGCCCCATCTTCAACCCCCCCACAGATCATAACACGCTCTCCTCTCTCCCTCTGCACTCCCATACTCCGGCAATGTCCTCCGGCCGGCGGCGCTTCTCCATGAAACAACCCGCCCCGGACGTGGGCGGCGCCTGCCGGCGAGGAAATCTCTCATCTTTCCTAACCTCTCTCCGCCTGAAACCTCGCCGTCCCAACACTCCCCACTCACTCTCCTCCTCCTCCCTCTGGCCCTCCACCGCCACTTCCTCCACCATGGCGAACTCCTCTTCCTTCTCCCTTTCCTCTCACGACGAGCAGGAGAAGAAGAAGAAGAAGAAGAAGAACAAGGAGCAGAGCTGCGATAAGAGAATTAGAAACAGGGGAATGGGGAATATTCCCTGGTCTGCCGAGGCGGAGAGCGTACCGGTGGTGAAGGAATCCTCCGAGCCTTACGCCGATTTCAGAGAATCAATGGTCCAGATGATAGTGGAGAACGATTTGTACGCATGGGATGAACTCAACGACCTCCTCCACCGTTTTCTCTCCTTAAACTCCCCCCGCCACCACAATCTCATCCTCCACGCCTTCGCTGATCTCTGGTCCGGCGTCTTCTCCCCCCCTTCTCCATGCCGCTGGGACAATCACTATTAGAAGTGCTTAACACACTGTTTCTAACTCTCCTTATGAACTATAATGAGCTCGCTTAGAAAAAAATCAGCTTTTTTTTGGTCTGTGATGAGCTCCTAGTTATATATAAGACGTAATGAATTAAAAATCAGAGTTTGGTTATCTGATTAGTTAGGTGATTAGTACTAGTGTAGAGGCTCTTAATTGCTAATTAATTAGGTGACTTAACTGTAGTTATATGGTGATTTGATGGTTTGCTTTTGGTTGTATGTGCTTTGGTGTAAATTAATGAGATCAGATCTGATCTCATGATGATGATATCTAAGCTTTTTAGAGTTTGTTGGTTATTATTACTTGTGTTAATTTTATGTCACTTTTACTGTGATCTTTAATGGTTGATCTGACATTTACCACTGAATTTTGTTTGCCTGAGTGAAGTCTTCAGACCTATATATGAATGCGATGTGTCCCTTTCTCTCTGATGGGCATGGGGCTGATTGTAGAGAGAGAGGGTTATGATTGTGGATGATACATAGCTTTTGCTTTCAAGTTGCATGGAGTGCTCATCATGAGAGTGTGGCGCAGGAAATTGCCTGAAACACGAGTTTGTGTGTACGATAGTCAACTTTTATGGCAGCCACAAGATTACGTGTTGCAGACATATTTGATTAAATAATTAGCTTTATATATATATATATGAGAATAAAATTTGTAAAATAAGCTAATATTAGTATTATTTTATCTTGATAGATTTAATTTTTAAAAAATTAAGCTTAGAGAAGGAGGTGAGGTGTCCCATTTCATCAAAGATTTTAATTAAGTAATTATATTTTAATTTTAAATTGATAATGTTTGCAGACAACTTATAACGAGCTCAAAATGTAACATCATTATATGCAAAAAATATGATTATATAAAATTTTATTTATTTATTTTTTTAATCTAAGCTATTTGTTAAAGTGGCTGAATCGAATTTTTCTACTAAAGTTGTTCATTTGAGCCAACTTATGAAAGTAATTGGAGTGAACTTCCCTATTTAAGTGGTTGAATCAAGCTCATCTATTGAAATGGTTATATTCATTCCTCTTGAATAAAGGTCTAATCCAGCTCGTGAGGGCAACGATCAGAGAAGTTCATCATTGATAGTAAGGACATCCATTGATCTATTAAAATGTCATCTGATATTTATTGCTTGGTTTTTTTCATCCATCCATTAGAGCTGAGTGTCGGATGAGCATCTTATGGCACCCTTATCACACTCTTTTCATCAAAACGATTCTCTCTCATTTTCTTGCTATTCTTTATCCAGTTATATGTTCGCACAAATAATACAAAACCCAACATCTCAAGATGATTCCACAATCATTCAGATTGTAAATGAGTCGGTTGAACCATGCTCAACGGCTCGTGAGCTTATTATGCTCGATCAGTCTAATTTATACTTAAAATTTAAGCCATTTTCATGCATACCACTTAATTCCTATCTATTTATATATCTACCATCTGAACTTAGTTTTTTCATTTGTAACCTCCAAAATTTTCATATGATCTACAAACATTATTATTTTAATTTTAAAAAAAATGAATACAGCAAGGTCACAGGTGCTTTGTCTTGCTTGGATTTTTGTGTGATTGTCTCCATTGGATTGCAGCAGTGTGTGTTTTGTCGTATGCTATAATAAGGATCTCGCAATGTGGACAAGTGCTTTGTCTCTACACTATTAGAAGTTGTGTATAAATATATAAATATATAAATATGGGGTATTTATACGCATACTAAGCACTTTTTATTCTACATATTATTTTAACGTCTAATTTTATAAAAATGTATGCATAGAAGTATAAAATGTGATTTGCAGTTTCCTATAAACATATGAGGGGTACGCTTATGTTGAAATAATATAGTATTGGTTTTTTTACATACATACCATCTAATTCTATGTATTTACATATCTAACATCTTTGCTTTCTGTAATTTATATCGTCCGAAACTTTCATATCACATCTAAAATAAAATTATTTTAATATTAAATATTAATACATGTGATTATTTTAATTTGATTAAATTAAATTAAATTAAATTAAATTAAATTCAGCTTAATTAAAATTTAATTCTAAGTGGAAGGTTTATGGAATGCCTCATAGCCCATAGGTATTATAAATTTATTAATGTAGTTATGTATAATTTAATTTTTTTTTTCTTTTAATTTTTTGTTAGTTGAAATCTTAATTATGTCATTAACACATATTATCATGGTAGGCTCGGGGTATAAAAAACTAAGCAAAATGTTGCAAAATAAATAAATAATTAATTAAATAAGTAGACTGTCAAAATAGGGGTCAACTATTTATATAGTGTAATTTTAAGTTCTAGAGTGTATAGAAGTGTCAATTGAAATTGAGGCTGAAATAGTACCGATGAGGAGTATTTGTGCTTCAGTTTAAAATAATCGATAACTATTTTGACATTTCTATAAACTACATGACTATTTAAATTTTGCTTGATTATTTATGTATTATATTATTTAAGGATTATGCTTGATTATTCATGCATTATATTATTTAAAGATAAATTAGGAAGTTCTATAAACATTTTCAGAAATATAAGTAAGGTGGTATGGATGTAAAAATTGAAATATAGGTGTTAGATATGTAAATGCCTAAGAATTGAGTGGTATCTATGAAAAATCTTCCTATCATTCAATGCATTAATTTAGGTCAAAGCAGCCATTAATTAATCTTGACTACTTAAAGAAGTTATAGGTAGACTCAATTACTTAAAATCATTAATAATTGCACTTTATGCCCCCCATGCATTCATAGAATTAAATTTGGCAATTTTTAATTTTTTGTAGGGTTTAGTGTAATTTCTTTGTTGGCAGGGGTGCATCAAGAAAATATTAACAACTATAAAATAATCCCAAGGGTTATATCGAGTTTTGCTTGAGCCAGTCCACCTAAACTCAAAAATACAAGAATGTGAATTTGACTCCGAGCTAAATTCGAGTCAAGTCGATGTTACTCGATTGACAAAATTTTTAAAGTAGCATGACAACATTAGCTTGCGTGGACAAAATTGAATGAAGTTCGCTAAACATGTTAGACCCGATATATGTTGTCTATCTAAGATATGTGTAGACAAAGTCAAATTGAGTCCATAATGAGGTACTGAAAGTGTTTTATGTTTCTCGGGCACGGGGCATAGGCCGAATTGAACCGTAAATTTACAATATATAATACCTACTCTGCTTTGTTTACACTTATATCACCAAAATCTTCCATATCACATAAACAACACAGCTATTTAAATAGAAAGTTAAATACAAATTCTCATGCACAGATAAAATTGCATATATGCAAAAGTTGATGTTTAGATGTTCTATATGTAAATACAAAGGATCTAAGGGGTATGCATGTAAATCATCCTATTTATATTTGCATTGGCCATTCAATTTATTAATGTAAAAGCATTCACATTAGTAGAGCTAGCATGCAAATTCAATGAGCTATTTACACTTTTATTTCAAAACCAATGAATCTGAAACATTTACTGTCGTATTAAAAGCTTGCATTTATTCAGGCTATCATAGCACATATTTTTTAATGTATTTACACATTTAACCCCTTGTAAGGTTTTAATATTTATATGCATAACACACAAATTCTCTAATATCATATAAGAAAAAAAAAATACAATTATTAATTACTGTTTCAAGGTGAAATACATCTTTTCTTTCCATGTATGAATTTATGACATTAAAATATGATAAAAATTTAGAAATGTAAATATATAAGCATTGTGTGATGTATGTTTTTATCTAAGGGCCCATTCGGGGGGCGGCGCGGTGCGGGTTGGACTCGCAGTTTCGGCGTTAAAGCTTTCAGGCCACTGAAGCAAGATTTATAACTTGATGTACACTTCTTGTATAAATGCATGTAATACTATATTTTTATACATATATATGTTTATATATATATATATATATATATATATATATATATAAATAGTCGACAGAGACTAAACAATGCAAAACGACCAAGCACACATCAAGGCTCCATAACTCGACTTTTTAAAACTCACTCTCTCTAAACACACGCATGCATAGATACACCCAACTCCTGTGTATTTACATAACTAACCTCCAAACTTTACTTTTTGCACTCATACCACCCTAAATCTTTCATATCAAATTAAAAAAAATTTATCACCATTTTAATTTTTACAAAGTGAAATATATGATTTAATACATATATAAGATGGCAGGTATGTAAAAAATAAAATTAAAATTAAAATTTTAGATATATAAATACATGAGAATTGAGTGGCATAAATGTAAATCTCTCTATATATTATCTTTCATTTCTCTCTCTCTCTCTCTCTCCCGCTCTCCCCCATCTCTTAAATCACAAATCAATACTTTGAATTCCGCCATTCAACGCAGCATAAATAGAACTGAGATCTCATTACTCAGTAGTTTTAATGTGGTTTGAGTCATTCACCAATAAGAAAAAAATATTTATGAAATAGTATTTTAATATATAATATAATATTCCAATTCGCATCCACACAAGGCTAATACTTAATATATAGAGCATTTACATACACACCACCCAATTTCTATGTATTTTACATATCTAACGCCAACACTTTTGTTTTTTTACATTTATGCCACCAAAATCTTTCATATCGCATGATTAACTGATTTTGGTATAGAGGAACAAGTACAAGGAAATGTGATCTCATAATAACATCATGATTTCATATTAAATAAATAATATAGCTATATTTTGCATTATGACCAACAAAATAGGTTTCATTGATTCTTCCTCCAAACCAAACAAAATTATTTCTCTTCAACTAAAGAGGAGAACTAAATCTAATTTTCAATATATTTTCTAAGGAATTTCACACACATACTACACAATGCTTATACATTTACATATCTAATACCTACTTTTTTAATATTTACACTTCAAACCACTTTGATGTCACAAATCTATTCATAAAAAAAGTTTTCAATTTCATTTATGAAAAGTTAGTAATAGTGGTATTTTTTGTGTGATACTATGATGTCATAAATCTATGCAGGAGTATTGCATGATATGGCCCAATTATTTAGGAAAATTTGCATACATACCACCAAATATTTATGTATTTACGTGTGCAACATCCAAATTTATATGCATTCATGTTGAATTGAAAAGAAAAATCAAAATTTTATTTAGTTTTAGTACACCGAAAAATATAAATTGAAGGAAGTAGCTAAAGCCTTGCAATTTCAACGGATTTCTGCAAGGCTTGGAGTAGGCTTCTCATAATCCTCTCCTCTCCAGGAGGAATTTTTGATTTGAGCGGTCCGTTTCTTGTGGCCCGGAAAACCGGTCCGGTTCGCTCGGACGCAGGGTAAACCAGGCAGTCTATGTACGCAAAGACCTCTGTCTTCCCATCCACCACGTTAATAAAACCCAATCTAACTCCACCTTCCACTTTATCTATCTGTATTATTATTATTATTATTAAAACAATCTATTATTTAAATTATATACATACCACAAAAACATTTCTTATATATTCACATATCTATCACCTAAAATTTAATATTTATATTTATAACACTTTATCCCTTTTAGAGTTTATAAATATATATATTTTAACTTTTATCTAATGTTTTGATTTATTATTTGTTTTATTTTAATAACAAATTTTATGCTCTAAAATTTCTAAATAATGAAATAATATTTATATTAATTAAAATATTATTACAATTATTAAATCATTAAAATAATTAATTTTAATTTTTTTTTTAAAAATATTATAATTATAAATTCTAAAATAACTTCCATATTAATTACAATTTTAAAACTGTTATGCTTTAGAGCAATTAATATTTTAACATATTTCATTTTTCCCAATAGACAGCATAACAATTGGTGATAAGCATATTATTTTGATCATTTTATTTTAAAAATAATAATTTTAAATTATAGAAAATAATAATTTTAAATTATAGGAGAGAGAGAGAGAGCATGAGGCGTAGGAGACAATACGGACCTGGAGAGGAACAGGGAGAGGTAGAGTGGCTCCTTGGCAGAGACTATTAGCCCACTACATCAATGCAAAACATGGAAGCATTTCAGAAAACTCAAAGTTGGAAGAGGAAGAAGAAGAAAGAAGAAGAGGAAGAAGTGATTAGGGATTACGACCTGAAACAATAAGGTCTGAAATAGGGTAATATCGGTATCGGCGGGAAGCTTCATGGTTCCAAGAGAAACGCCATCGTCATCGGAATCGGTATAAAGGGCTTGATTTGATGGAGAAGACCTCGGAGCTGAAATCGGAAAGCGAAACCCTAGACGGAGCTTCGCTGGGCCACCGTGCCCGGGAATCGTTAGTGTAGTGTATTTGGAGAGGGGGAAAGGGGGGCATGGGGTAGTTTGGTTGAGTGAGAAGGGGAGGAGTTGGTTTATTGATGAAGCCATGGGAATAGGGGGAAAAGAGAAAGAGGCGAGAAATCGAAGAAGATGTAGACGGGGGGAAATCGAATGAAGGGGATAGATAAGAGATTCTGAGGTCAGAAAAATTTTTCTTTATTTATATATACAATTTTGTTTTTTTTTTCAACCTGACCGTGCGGTGGCTGAAAAAAAACCTATTATTTTATCATATTATTAATGGTAGGTGAAACATCTTTTTTTTATTTTGCATAAATATGGAATCATTAGGAAGTGGTTCTTCAAATAACACAAGCTTTCATGTCAATTACTTATGATGATCATTCAATACAAGTACTTGCATATAACAAATCATATGCATAATCAGAGATGGGGCGCCATGAAATAATGCTCCACAATTTAGTAGATTTAAAGTCTATATATATATAGAAGGGCAATTTGATGAACTAGTCTAAATGATTGAAAGAGAGCATAAAGATACCTCTTCATATGATGTATGAGGGAATGAATGATTTCAATGAGGTGAAAGTAAAGTATGTTGTAATGGCTAATGAGCATATAAAATAAATGATGATGATCAATGAGTACACCGAGATATACTAAAATGAAAATGAAGGGAAAAGACTAGTGATGCTACTTCTAATATGATGTAATATAAAATGAAATGAGAAATAATCATATCAATCAAAGATCGCATTATATGAAGTTCGTTCCTTATATTTATGATAAATTACATGTACAAATGATGTGACATAATATCATGTATTCATAAGATATAACTATATGACACACTGAAATCGATATGATACATGATTCACGGGTATAATATCAACGATGATAGAAAAACTGATTCCTAATGTTTATTAATTTTTTTTTATAAATGCCGTGTAACATACTATATTTTATGCTCACTTTTTAATCACTCTGCATTTATTATTAATTTTAAGGAAAACAGCAAGTGGAACGAGTTTGTGCCCTTTGTAATCAAGATCAAATTGTAATAGTTTTGATGTAAATTATAGAAAAATCATGATGATATGAATAATGATTTTAAGCTTGCAAACTATACAATCTTTGATAATCTTGATTTTGAGGAAGTAGGTGAAAGAAATAAGAATGAAACCCTATAATCTAAATGAACATGATTAATGTTTTCCTCATTTTACTTTAACAAAACTTATATAATCTAACATAGTGTGAATAATATGTTGGTTATAGTGTGACAATCCATATGATATAATAAAATATGGTGTCTCTGACAAAAAAAATCACCCAACATCCACTAAAACAAAAATCCAACCAAAAATGTCACCCAACATCTACATACGATCATTGTTCACTTACCACTTAACTCTTGATGACAGCCATCACTTAGTTCTTGATTGTGGTCTACACCAACAAATATCCATTAACCAATCAACCGATATCATCACTTAAGTCCAACCCCCGATACATGTCATTTCCTTTCATGAAAGCCCATCACTTTCACAAAATCGAATGCTCGCTAACCAACATCACCTGACTTACAATCAACCAACATTTACTCATTCGAACTCCAAATATCATCAGCCACTCATCCGCACACATTAAACAACATCTCCCGAGGCTCACATAAAATGTACATTTTGGATCCCTCCCATAGAAGATCTAATTGTAGTGTTGCTATGTTCAAATTCAAATAGTCATAAAAGATATTAAACCTGTGGAAAGAGCATCCAAGTTGCATAAACTATAATCATGTCATTACTAGAAGTTAAAGAAACACAATTCTTTATTATTCTGACCCAAACATTCATAGGCAGCTTAATCAATATACTAACAACCAGCAGTCATTATAACAATAAAATTTTAAAACATGGAAAAAAAAGGGGAATAAGAAAATTAAAAAAAAAAAGATTATTGCACGCTACAAAACTCTAGAAAACAGAAGCTAATTTTCTAATAATTTTTAGAAGAATCAGTAGAGTACCTAAGAAGAGACACCTAGCTTCGGTAGAAGGCTTCTCCAGGCATCTGCAATATCATGGGAAAGTTTGGCTTGCCCCTTTGCAAATTCATGAAAGGCAAGGCCTAATTCTGCAGTTTTCTGTTCTTGAAAATGGGCAAACTCTTCATTCATTAGTTTGACAATCGTTTCATACCTTCTGGTTGCTTCCTCGCTCTCCGCTTTTAGCTGCAGTTCGAAACAATGTAAGAAGCCGAAAGAAATCTGTTCTGAAATTCCTTTCTAAAGCAAGAAGAAGGAACTCACCTCTCTGAACTCAATCTCAGCTTCGCCAGCTCTATCGGAGCGAATTAGCGTCAGCTTATCACTGCAAAACAGAAAATGCTAGTCACGTAACAGCCAAAATGGAATGAAGAACATAATGGAAAGAAAATAAGATAATTAGACGGCTTTAAGCTTGTCCTTAGTTCCATAGGGCAATTGAGGGAGTCCACAGTTCAGAAATTCAGTGGAGAAAAAGGAAGGGGAGGTAAAGCTCAATTTGTTCATTTGCTATTACTCACAAAAAAGAAGCATTTAAAAACTCAAAATTCTCAAAAAGACAAATTAACTAGCGAGTACCCACCCAAACAACTGAAAACATCTACAACAACACAACAACAAAGCTTTAATCCCACTACGTGGGGTCGCCTAAATGAATCATTTTTCTCCATTGCGTCCTATTTAGCTTCATATTTTTCATTTAGTTCTAATAAATTAAGATCACTTTTTATACAATAAGCACAAGTCTTCCTAGGTCTACCGCTGCCTTCCTTAACATAAGTCAAATCTAAAAATCTACTCTTCTAATCGGATCATCAGATGGTCGGCGTTTAATGTGACCAAACCATTTAATATGGCTCTCTCTAAGTTTATCCGTCACTGGAGCTAACACCAACCCTATCACGGATAAATTCATTTCACATTTTGTCTCTAAGTGTAAAGCCACTCATCCACCTAACAACACTTAACTTATTATTATGCTTCTCTTTTAAAGGCCAACATTCAGCGCCATAGAGCATTGCAGGTCTCACCACCATCTTATAAAATTTTCCTTTCAATCTAAGCGTTACTTTTCTATCACACAAAAGGCCCGAAGCATTCCTCCACTTCAACCAACCAACTAGAATTCTACTATTAACATCTCTGTCTATATCATCAACAGACCCGAGATATCTAAATCGTTCACACCTTTTAATAATTTGATCACCCAAAGTTACACTTTTGTCACTAGAGCTACTTCTACTATTTACTAAAACATTCCATGTATTCAGTTTTAGTTCTACTCAAATGAAGACCTTTAGACTCCAATGTAGTCCTCCATAATTCAAGTCTTTACTGGGCTTTTTCTCTCATCTTGTCCACGAGAAGAATATCATTAGCAAAAAGCATACACCAAGATACAACCTCCTGTAAATATGTCCAGTAAGACCATCCATAACTAAACCAAAAAGATATAGGCTTAAAATCAATCCCTGATGTAATCCAACAAAAATAGGAAAATATTCGATCAATCCTCTTTCAGCTCGAACACAAATAACATCTCTAGTATACATATCTTTAATGACTTGAATATAAGTCATATCAACACCTTTCTTCTCAAGAACTCTCCAAAGGATATCTCTTGGAACCTTATCGTAAGCTTTTTCTAAATCAATAAAAATCAAATGTAGATCCTCCTTATTATCTCTGAACATAACCATCAAACAACTCAAAACACCTATTCCACTTATTTTAAGTACTATCATTTGGGAAATTTCGGATGAGAACCTATATCTTAATATTAATATTAAGCACTACATGCTATAAATTTTATGCCAAATAAATTGCGAATAGATTAAGGATTATTATTAATCTTTTGAGATATCTCATGAATTAGTTGTACTTTATGATGGGTCGACATTAAATATTTTATTATATTATATTTTTAACACACTCCAGAATAAATAGGATTCTATCTCTCGTTTAATCAGTGATTCTTCCATTTGCTCAATTCCATTTTCTAAGCCAAAAAAGGCTCTCTCTCTCTCTCTCTCTCTTCTCTCTCTCTCTCTCTTTCTTTCTCTCTCTCTCTCTATGCAGAACATCGTTTTAGATGTGAAAGGATGAAAACAAATCATTGCAATTCAGTGGATTCAAGTTTTGATAGATTGTCTCAATAATTTGATATAAGATTTTTAATTAGCTGAACATTAATTTCATCTTCTAATATTTTCAACACTACATCCCCAACAGGATCAACCGTCACTACCGTCACTACCCTTAACACATTAAAGTATTGGTTTTCAGTAGATTTAATCAAAATTAAGAGATTTAAAAAATCTGTAGCGATATCAGAAGCATAAGGGTTTAGACGAAAAAAGAAAAACGTAAATTCACATACCGAGCACACAATTCTTATGTATTTATATATCTTACACCTAAATTTCATATTTACAAACATAACGCTTTGGTTCTTTAAACCTATGCATGAAAAAGTGTACTTCACCTTTAAAAATTGCAGATCGTGCTATTTTTGATGTGATATTAAAAGTTCAGTATTATCTGTGTAAATATGAAAGTTTGGGTTTGAGAAAAGTAAATACATTAGAATTGTGTGCTATGTGGGTAAACGCCCCTGCCCCTACCAAAAAAAAAAAAAAAAAAAAGAACTAAAACTTGCATCTTACAGGTTTATCTCCTTCAGTCTGATTGTTTCTGCCAATTCATAGTGTTGTCTAAAAGCATTGGCTCTGTCCGTCATTGTCACCTGGTCAAAAAGGTACCGAGTTTGCATCTCAAGTTCAACAAAAAAAATTACTAACTAAACCAGCCATAGAGGAGATAAATTTTAACGGAGGCTTCAAAAACACAAAAAATGTGGTGACAAAGTGACCTTGATAGACTGCACTGCACGAACATAATCTTTCAGTGGTTCTTCAAACTTCATGAGAAGGTTGTGAGCCTGCAACGAGGGCCTAGTTTGTAATATGAAGCTATCAATAAAATATAGTCCCCTTCAAAGAAAAGATTCCGATTTCCTAAATCTTTTTGCATCTAGAAAACTCAATATATAATAATATTAAGGGGGGGCTTTCATACAAATACCACTGAATTCTTATGTATTTAAAGTTTAATAATTACTTATATCATAGCAGAATCCAATAAAAAATACTATAAACATTAAACAATCTAAAGAAAAAATAAAGTGAAATATATATTTTCATTTTTATATTTTGATGTGATTTAAATATTAAAGTGTTTTTTAAATATACAGATAATTTAAATGTTAGATATTGAAATACATAAAAACTCAATATTGTGTACGTGGATCCCCATAATATTAAGGTGCATTTATATACATAACAGACAATTCATACGAATTTACATATCTAACACCTAAAACTTTGATTTGTTTATTTTTTATATTTCTAATACTCAAATCTTTCATATCGCCTCAAAAATGCCATTATTACTAACTTTTCAAAAGGAAAATATATATCTTCATGTATAGGTAAAGTGTTATTAATGTAAATATCAAAGTTCAGGTATTAGATATGCAAATACATCGGAATTGTGTGACATGTATCTATATCTTCCTGATATTAATCCTCTCAAAAGTTGGGCTGTTTTGAAATACCTCTTTTTGTAGTTTCATTGATATCAACTCAGACTTTGAACCAAGATCAGAAAATGCCTTTCCAAGAGATTCAGCTTCACAAGCACCAAGAAGCTTGATTGCCTTTCCGAAATCAGAATGTGATTGTCCTAGCTCTTGAGAACAGTTCAAAAAGAGCAGAAATATAGAATTGGCTTTTACTTCAATAAATAAAAGTAAAGAAATAAAGAAGAAAAATAAAATAATGAAAAAGTAAATGAAAAGGGAGACATACAAACATACGACACAATTCATATTTGTTTACATATCTAACACCTAAAATTTGATATTTATATTTTTAACAGTTTGGCGATATAAACTTATGCATGAAAATGTGTAGTTCACATTTAAAATATTAGTAATCTATGATGTTAAAGATTTAAGTAGTATGCATGTAAACATCAAAGTTTAGGTGTTAAATATGTAAATACATAAGAACTGTGTGGTATGTGAGTAAATGCCCAAATGAAAAACTACTATTATAACCTCTGTGCCTTTTCACAAGTCGGAAAGCCTGCCTTTGTGCCTCAGCTAAGTGGTCTTCAAGCTCAAAAATGTAATGTTTCAGTTTCTCATATTCAGGAGTTGATTCCTCTACAGGTTTCTCCTTCCCCAAAACAACATCACTCACCCTTAGACTGCACGTCCTGCAATAGTAAAAAAAAAAGCAGGTAATCCTTTCTTCATGGTCTATTTTTTTAAAAAGGTGGTATTATAAGTCTCTCTATGCTTTTCTGGCTATCCTAGAAAATTTTGGCTTTATGATGGCTCCAAATATCCTTGATCTAGTTCATATATTCTGTTGCTGTTTTTAAAAGCTGAAAACCATATGTTTTACCGCTTACTGCTCTGCTTTCTTGGTCATCAAATACTGCACTCACACTTTCAAAAAATTTGGATTTCTTTCTATATTTTTCTGGTTCACTAGATACATATATTTCTTATATTGATGGATTCTTTTTGTTTGTTAATTGCTCTATTTTGCCCTCTTATGAGAATGGGGCATTTACATACATAGCACACAATTCTTATGGGTTTACAACTTTAATATTTACAAATATATCACTGAAATCTTTAATATCTATCAACCTCACTAAATATTTCACTAGTTGAATCCATCAAAGATAAGACAAATGATGAATGACGAATATGATAATTACAAAACTGCCTAAGGAGGGTCAACATTTCCCAAGGGATGGACCTTCATGATCAAAAAGAGCAAGCACAATAAAGATGATGAATTATTGGTGCGACTCACAATTTAAACCCTTGCCTCGATGACGGCCGACATTGGAGAAATGACATTTGATGGCAAAACAAACTATGCAAGCGCATTTGGATTGTCGAGATGGTTCAAACAAGTCTATTCAAGTCTAAATCGGGCTTTGTTTGATGCACGTCAAGGATTAAATATTGATCTTATTTGAAAATTATATAAACTTAATATAAATTTATATACTCATATATTAATATTACATATATTTTTATTTATATATAAATATATAAGTTAATATATTTTTATATATTAATAATATATAATTTTCAAATTTGAATTTTAAGTATTCCCTCCATAAATTTTGCGAATTATTATGATTCAATTCAAAATTATTCACTTCCTACTTAAGCCCTACACATTAAGAATGTATTAAATCTTAATTTGGGCGATAAAAAAAAATTTGAGAATATTCGAGTCTCATGGAATGAATATAGGCCAAAGACACGAAAATTGCATGCTTTCAACGAGTACTCAAAAGTTGATAAGTTGGGAGGTTAAACACAAGAGATCAAATTCATCATTTTTAATGCAAAATCAAGACCTTTATTTGACTAATCACTACCGGACCAACAACACTCCTACAAGCCGACATAAGGTGATATCTAAGGGGTTTGAAGTGAAAGTTTTGCATGTATCTTGTCCCCAAATCTACACCACTTTTGTAATAGTTGACATAAGGCAAAATTTAAGACCCCCATATAAAAATTTTCCTGCTTAAGGGACTCTACAATTCGTCAACGAGCTCGATTGAAACCTATAGCGAACTCACTAGTTCTCACTTATAAATATAAATGTGGCAATAAAAAGAACCGGCACCAAATTTACGGTGACTCGATGGCTCGCCAATGAACTTGAATGAACCCTATGATAAAACACTAGATCAATCACCCTCATCAAATCCGCAACACTCCTACAAGCAGACATAAGGCAAAATTTAAGAGGTTCTAAGGGAATGTTTTACACATATCTCGCCACCGAATTTGCACCACTTTTAAAATAGCAAACAAAAACCAAATTTTAAGACCCCTACATAAAATATTTCATGCTCATAGAACTCGATGACTCATCAACGAGCTCAGACGAAACATGTAGTGAACTCATTAGTTCACCTAAAAAGGATGGCATTAAAATGAGCTTGTACTAGATTTACAGAGGACAATGCGACTCGTCAATGAGCTTGAATGAAGCCTGTGATGATACACTAGATCAATCGCTCGCCACCATATTCACAATGCATTTGCTAGCAAACAGATGGCAGTAAAAGTTCAAGAAGAAATTTTTGCATGCAATCCAAGTTCATCATGTCGTCACTAGATATGCACCACTGTTATAATAGCGAACATAAGTCAAGATTTAGAACCCAATTAAAAAATCTTGCATGCTCAAGAGACTCGATTATTCGTCAAACGAGCTTGAATGAAACTTGGAATGAACTCATAAATTTAGCTATAAATATAATTAAGGCATAAAAAGGAGTCTGCACAACATTTTCATAGGACTCAACGACTCATCAACGAGCTCAAATGAAACCTATGATGAAAACACTAGATCAATCAATCACCATTGGATCCATAATCCTTTTGCACTAGTGGACAGAAGGTGAAATCAAAAGCTTAAATGTGATATTTGCATATACTTTAATAATAACACATTCATCCAAATAACAATAAAACCTCCTAAAGTTTAGTTCAAATTTACAAGCCTTAAACACCCGCATATGCTCCGTCACTTGCCCCAAGTTTCTTAATTTTAAGCTTCAAAGAATGTTGCACAGGTTAATTGCATGTCTATGGTAAAACAAAATTTTCTCAAAAAATATACACGTGTTTTAAAATTCTACCAAAAAAAAATCCGTTTCAAAATTAAATTAAAATATTAAATCACACAATCTAAAATGGGCCACAGTTCCTATAGAGCAAGGTCATAAGTCTCATGCTTTAAAATAATCCCTTTCCCTAAAGGGGTTGTAGTGGAGAGGACTTAGCCCCCATTGGGTGAGTCTGATCCCCTTCCTTATAAGAAATGTAGTTGAAAGGACAAACTAATTTCGAATGTTTAAATGAACAAGCTCAATTAAATGCCAATAAAGCATTTCAACCACATTCCACTATGATGACCTTATTGATTGTGAATTTCAATGGGAGAGATTTACTTATAAAAATAAAAGTTTTAAATCACAAAAATCTATAAAATAAAATAAATAAGAGATCAAATCACTAAAAAGCAAAAAGAAAACATTTATCCACCCTCCATAACTATTTCTTGAGGTGGACAAATCTAATATTAATCTAAACACACATTGAGTAAATTTTATGTTAAGTATATTACTAAATTCGAACTCACAATATCTTTGTGCCATAAGAACCTGACCCGAATCCTTTATCCGCATGGTCTTGCTGTCAAAATGACAGGATAGCTTGTCTCCAAACGACATCATTATATTGTGGTCATTGATATAACTTGTATGTTCCTCAATGATATGTTATTCTTTTGAGTTATGAATCATATATAATTTTTGATAAAGCGTGAAATGCTCTGTTAGCTAAGGTTTACTTAGATTAATCCCCTTAAACAAATATCACCCCAAGTATGTAAGGTTTCATTAGACGAAACAACCCATGGTTGCTGACAATGATCATTATGTCTGGTTGGGTCGACTATCTCCTCTAACTAAGTAGGTCATGGTCCACTATACCTCGAGATGACATAACAATGAGATTTTGATCGACTACATCATCATTTCCCCCACCATTCACACTTAAGCTCACAATGATGATTTTATAGATTTTAAAATCTTATATCATCTGCTACTATACGCTGATCAATCAGCTCCCTAATTACTAGCCTTAATCGAAATTGCTCTCACGTTATCATGAGGGGTAATTAACCATAGATGTTTGCGACTAGACCCATACATTGAGCAGGTGGCTCAGTGGATTCGCCATAAGCCCGCTTAGAATGAGTAGGTTTAGCTATGAAAAAATAGAATGAGCTTGGCCCAGCCCAAGTATGCTTTGAATTAGTCAAATCCAGAATAAGCTTGACCCACGTCAAGCTCAACACTCCCAATGGTCAGGTTTCATAGGTATAGTTCGTGATTGCAAGCTTTCAAGGCAATTAATTTTCTCCTCCTTTCTCCTCTTTATCCGGCCATAATTTTTTTGTTTTTACATTAATACAGACCAAATCTTTCATATCAGATAAAAATTATCACTTATTAATCTTTTAACAAATGAAATACAACTTTAATGCATAGATAAGATGGCAAAATATATAAAAATTAATGTCTAGGTGTTAGATATGTAATTACATAGAACTTTATGAGTGTTATGCATGTAAATCTTCTTTTTGTCGTACTTTACATACATACATATTCAACTCCTATGTATTACATATAGAGATGCTCTCAGTTTCAAATCTGACATATTCCATGTGTATATAGCTATTAAATTCACCTAAACGTATAGGAAAAAATTTGTACATAAAAAATAAATTTAAAAATCTAGTCGTGTATCCTTCCAATCGTTGATATAAGTAATTTTTTAATATTTTAAATCAACAGTGGGATTCGAATGTAAATTGTTAATGATTTTATCAATTATTTATTGTTTAAAAATAATAATAATATATAAGCAATTAATTAACATTTTAAATTTATCCAATCGTTGATATAAGTAATTTTTTAATATTTTAAATCAACAGTGGGATTCGAATGTAAATTGTTAATGATTTTATCAATTATTTATTGTTTAAAAATAATAATAATATATAAGCAATTAACTAACATTTTAAATTTATTTTTAAAAAAAGCAATTTAGAGTCTCCTTCAAATTAAATTTAAGCAAAATTATCATGACTTAATTTTTTTTCCTAATTAGGGAAAAGAAAATGAATTTTAGTATGAATGATCACTTTTCTTTTGAGGCTTGCAGGCTAGCCCGACTCATTTAGTAGGCGGGCGTGGCTATAAAATTATAAATATAAATTGAGTTCAAACCCGGCCTGAGCCCGAATTAACTGATCAAAGCCCGAATAAGCCCAACCCACCCAATACCTAAGTGTTTTGTGGCTATGGGAAATCTCGAACCCCAGATCTTAAAGCCCGCACAAAATGAGAGTGAAATCTTTAAATATTGTCTTATCTACTATCTCATCTGACTTCTAAAAATTCAACCTGAACCTCTGGATAACTCCCTCATTTTTCTTTTTCAAGGGAGGCCGGGGCCATTTAAAATTTTTGTAGCCCACAATAACACATCAAAAATAGCAATATTACCACCTTTTAGAAGTGACATACATCTTTTCATGCATAGGCTTGAAGCACCAAAGTGCTGTGTAAATATGAAAGTTTAGACGTGAGATATGTAAATATATAACAATTGAGTACTATTTATGTAAATTACCCTTTTCCATATTGTAAGGATTCAATTGAATGTAGAGTTTCCATATTGTAAGGGTTCAATTAAATGTAGACAAGCTGTTATTAGTGGGTGCAAAATTTTATTCTTATAGATCTAAGATAACACATTTCATGGGGACTCAACCAGTTATTACAGTCTACCATACTTCTCTATAATGTCTTTGGATCTTTTTTGAAGCTCTTACTGCTATTGTAGTGCATACTAACTAAACTTGCTTCCAATACAGAAGATTCAGACTGATATATTGATGCTCTATACCCCACTAATTTGCTATTGCTCTATCTCCTATCTCAAAGGCTTTTGCTTTTCCTGGCTGATTTCAGCCAAGAGTGGGCGTTATCCTTTTTGCTGAAAACCATAGGAGCAATTCGCTTCAGACTGAATCTTGAGACCTCCGTCTACTCTTTTGCTAGATTGAATGACTTTGGATGAAAATCCCCTTTACTTCATGCTATGAAAATTGTAAGCTCATATTTTTAGTTTTTTTTATAGTGTTTTTCCCCTCATTTGCAAAAGTTCTGGTCTTTTGTTTATATTTTAGACAGCCAACAGGTCATAATACTCCAATGAGCGTCCAGCTCTTCAAATTGTAACATCTTCTTTTTCAATGAAATTGTTGAAATTGTTGAAATTGTTTGGCGCGGCGCGGCCCCTCATTACTCCCTAGAAAAAATATAATTTTCTAAACCGACTTTTTAATCGGTTTTGTATGAAGTTCAGGATATCCTAATTTACTGCCAAAAAAAGATAATTAAGAAAAAAAGACAAATAGCGGGACCAATGACAAAAATGTAGTCAGAAAAAAAGACTGTTTGTTCGGGCAATTCCTGATATGATAGATGAAGGTTGTACGGGCATTGGCTTTTCACCACAGCTGAAAATTTGCTAATTGTACTGTGCGTAAAGAGAACAGGTTCCGAATGATCACCTCACATCACTTCAAGTTGACAGTGCATTCTATAAATTTTTTTTTTGTCAGAAAAAGAAAGAAAAAAAACACAGGACTACAGGACAGAAAAAATGTCCCATACAGGGTGCAAGCAGCTGTAAGCAGCCACCATTCGATTTGGTAGGGCAGCGTTTGTTTTTGTTTCTAATATACACTTCAAAATTGATCGATGACAAAGAGTAGTTTTCATGAAGAGCATAGTTGGTGAGTATGATGGTTAAGAAAACACTAATTAGTTTGAACTGTTAATCGTTGCCTCTTTATGTAACTTGTTTGATTTATTCATTAATAATTTTTTAAGTCGATTTATAAACTAATCAAACACAAAAAAAAAATTATTTGATCATCTTCAGCTTAAATTAATTAAATAATTAAATAATTAATATTATTATAATATTTTATTGACTTTTTATAATGTATTTTAAAAAAATATAAAATTTCTTATTTTAAAATTATTCAAACTAATTCCGAGCCAAAAGCAAACCAAAACAACAAAGCAAACTCAAATCGAGCTGATCATATACATATTATTCATGAATCCTATCAAACATGAGCCTATCATAAGTACCAGGCTAATGTTTCACAACTCTACTCGTGTTTGGTTGAAAATTAAATATAGCTTGTGAATATTAGCAAAACAAACTAATATCGAATAATGTTTTTTTTTTTTTTTTGAAAAATTTATCCGACATTTTTATACGTTATAGCAGTCCGATAATTCACAAAATCATATCAGCACTCAATTGCATGCCAATAACTTCAAAACCAAAAGATAAAGAACAGAATATACCTTAAATATTTGCATTAAGTCTGACGGTTTCTTCCTGAAAATTCCGGTCTCTTGAGATCTTATCCTTTCCATAGTCTGAAAGCAGCATGATGAAGATATATTCTCAGCATGTTTGAAGAACATCTTTATATTTTTTAAGGAAATTTAAATTGAAACCAGACAATTATTGTGTATTTTCATATAGAAGACCTAAACTTTCATATTTACATTTATAACATTTTGAAGCAATAAAATTATTCATGAAAATATATATTCCACTTTTAAAAAATAGGTAATAGTGATATTTTTAATGTGATATTAAAGTTTTGAGTGCTATTTACTCGTGGGTATTCCTCCTTCGTCTTCCCTCCTTTCCTTTATAAATTTCAGAAATTTCTGAAAAAACCAATCCCACCACAGTTTTAGCATTTCTTTCGTATTGAAATCAATCTATGGTGCATATGAGTGCACTCCTCCATGGTTTCATTGTCATGTGAAACACACTTGCAAATCAATTTATTAATCTTAAAGAAAACAAGCTCAGCCCATTTATAACATAGCGTTACCAAAAGAAATTCTAGGCATATAATCAAGTATACAGTAACTTTTTCATAAAATGGTCCAGCCTAGAAATTTAGAAAATTTTACATACATACCACACAAATCTTATGTATTTACATATCTAACACCTAAAGTTTGATATTTACATTTATGACACTGGTGCCGTAAACCTATGCTTGAAAAGGTGTATTTCACTTTTAAAAGTTATTAAAGGTGATATTTTTTATGCGATGTTAAAGATTTGAGTGGCATGCATGCAAATATGAAAATTTAGGTATTAAATATGTAAATATAAAAGAATTGCGTGGTATGTATGTAAATGCCCCAAAAATTTACTTATGCCTGTGTAAGGCCAAACGCATCCCAGCAATCCTATCTACCAACCAAGCAAACCAGCAATGGGACATGTTAGGCTCATTAAGTCATCGTCCCATTGCTAGGCTCATTAAGTCATCCTTCCATGAGCATGTGCATTTGGTAGCTAAAATTATATATAAATTGCTTGTCATAGGTAAATTCAAAAATAGAAAAAATAAAAAATAGCCTCAACAACAATTAATTCACCATACTAGATCATGATATTACCTCCTCATTGTCTTGCAAAAAGATCCTTAAATCCTCACTTTGCTTGAGTACAGCATGCGACGCCACACGATTAATAAACACATCCAGAGCTTGACGCCTCATATCAATGAACTCGGCACTGAAGCGGAACTTCTCTGAGTAAAACAAAGAACCAACGCTAGTAAAAGGACATATTATTTAAAGTCATCTATCATTTAGAAAAAAAGGGGGAATATTTATACACATGCCACATAATCCTTATGTACTTACATATCTAATACCTAATCTTTGATATTTACGATTACCACACCTTGGTGTTATAAACCTATGCATGAAAAAATGTATTTCACTTTTAAAATGGTAGTAACGGTGGTATTTTTTATGTGATGTTAAAGCTTTGAATGGTATGATGCAAATATGAATGTTTAGGTGTTAAATATGTAAATGCATAAGAATTATGAAGTATGTATGTAAATGCCCCCCACCAAAAAATGTGTATGAACGAGCATAAAGACTGTGAAACACTACTTAAACAAAATTGTTTCATATTGATGTTAGTGATATTATTCTTAATCAGTAGACATCAGTATGCATGCCAAACAATTAATTTTAGAAAACAAAATTAAAAGAAAAAAAATCAATGAATGACATAAGAGTGTGTTTCTACACTGAAACATAGGACATAGAAAGAGCGATAATAATAAGCATAAACAAAAGACCACATTAAGTTTTACTGATCCAGAGAGGCCTTTCAAGAAATTCAAATACATATAGTAAAAAACATCCAAGTTTATTTGCAAAATAAATATTTGGCAATGCAAACAAGCACCATACAGAAAGAATACTCTTTAACATTTGGGAATCAAAGAAAATTGTTTTGGATGTTGAAAAGCATGCAAAATATTTTGATTGTTGTTTCTAAATAATGTTTGTAGCCATTTAATGCCCTTTCTAACTAAACTAGAAGCAACATAGTTAAAATTATGTTTTTATTATTACTTGTTTAATTTGGAATAAAAAGCAAATATTATAATTCTTTTACACATAAATGATTATTCAAAATAAAAAATTAAGCTACTACTTTCTGGAGAAATAAGAGGGGATTCCGGAAAATAATAGGAATGATTAACTATATCATATTTACTAGTGCCATATTTATTAGGTCCAATTGGTTTTTTAACATTTAATGTCCACCTTTAATTCATATGCTGACTTCAGTGATTGTTATTAGTTGTTTATTATTATTATTATTATTATTTTAATTTACTTCCACTATCGAAAATCATTTTCAATCCAGAAACCCAAGTCCATCCTTAAAAAACAACTACTAAATATTTATTTATCAAAATACATCTTTAATTGACATGTGAGACTAAAATCAATACCATCTCATGAAAACTCTAACAAATTTACCATCACTGTCCCTTAAATGTAGGCATTTTAACACCTCAACTATTATGCACCAAAAGCCCCCCTCAATGACGCAGAGCTATAATATAAGTCACGCTCTCGAATATTGCTAAATTATAATTAAAAACCACCAAGACCAATAGTAGACATAAACATGGTAAACCACCTAATCTTGATCAGATTGCTTGCAATCCATATATTAAGGAGAGTGGATTGAAGAGGGACATAGGCGGTCCGAACACACTAATAGTCAAATTCATTTTTAATCAAAATAACTAAATCTATAGGGTGAGATTTTACCACTCAAAATTTTAAAATTAAGATATTTTTAACTAAGTTGTGGTGTTGCCAAGTTGTCATCATTAGTTCAAAACCTCCAAGCTTAGAGTAAATTTTTGGGTCTTCTCCATAATTTTTTGGGCTCTCTTGAGACATTTATCTTGAATTCATTACTTCTACCGAGAACTCCCAACTCAAATGTACTTTGAGGCAAATACCCATGGCATGTTGTAAATATTGTTTAAATTGTAGAACCTAAAAGTGAATTGAAAGGTGGTTCTTCTCTTCACAACTCAAAATGTGTTGAATCCTTGTACTAAGAACTCCCAACTCTAAATACAAGTAAACTTGTAGTCCAAGTCTTTAAATGTGTTGTAAATTTTGCACTCCAATCACCACCTCAATTTGATCATAATTTTCTGGAAGATAGGTGGTTCGTCTCTTCACAATTGTATTTATCATGGCCCATAGGCCTTTCCAGAATGAGATGAGGTAACAAGAACATTTATCCAAGCTGGTTGAGCTTGATAAGCCGAAATGAGCCCAAACATTCTTAAAGAAAAGTTAGGTAACTTCCTGCAATTTTTTGCATGCAAGCCATGAGGATGATCATCTTCTAATGTTTGCCCACGAAAACAAAAAAATATCATTACAAAAATTATAGTCCAATAACAATCCTCGTGAGAAGTCCATGGAAATATTTTCCTATAACCGAGTTAGTATAAATAGAGAGTGCAATCCTTTCAAGAACTTGGCCACACTCAAATATATTCTCAACTAGTGAATATATCTTTATGGATGCTGTAGCATCTTACTTATCCAAAAGTTTTCAACCACTTTTGGAGTGTTTTTATCTCAAATTCACTTCACCTAATCTCCTCCTTAGGAGCACAGAGCTGGTTCCCCCCACAAGGCAATCCTTTTCGATGAGTGTATCCTTTTTCTTGGGCATTCTTGAAAACTACGTGGAAATCTTCATCCAACTACTAAAAGTTGATATCTTAATTTTGAAACTGTTAGAAGTTATTAGGAATTGATTTATTTCTTTTCTTGATTATTTCCTATTTTATGTATTTCCTATTTTATATATTTTCTATTTTATGTATTTTCTTTAATCTTCGTATAGTTAATAGGAATTTATTAATTGTAGTCTTGAAAATATGAGTATTATGTATTTTCTATTTTAGAATTCATGTAACATGTATTTATACTCCCTTTCATATCTATAAAATTATCATTCTCTATTCCAAAATTATACATGAAATCACAGTCTTGAAAAAACCTTAAGAGTCTCTGACGAGGAAAAGATCTCCTACAGCCGGAAACTTATTCCCTGCAACCGGCAATTTTTCCCTCCAAGAACTAGCCACCGGAACTCTCTCCCTGCAAGACACTAACCGTTGAAGCTCCTTTTCCTATGATTTCTGCAGGTCGGAACTCCTCTCCCTGCAAACCCTAGTCACCGAAACTCCTTCTTGCAGAACTAGTCATCAGAACTCTCTCCTTACAGTCCTCTAGCCGCCAGAATTCTCACTGTTGAGATAATATTTCAGCCTGATTCCAAGTTCCAAATGGAAAAAAGCTCCAAAGCCGACCGAGGCCCTCCTGATTGAGTCCTATAATAGAGGGAAGGGGAAAGCCACGACAAGCTTGGTGGCATGCTTCTGCTTTGCAGCCACGCCTGCATGTCCGGGGTTTAGATCCTTTTCGTTCTTTCAGTCAACGAGAGATTCCTGTTTTTTTATTTTTGATCGGTTCTACTCTACAACAGAGCTTTATATCCAGTTTTTTTCTTAAAATCTCTCCAATTTACCTCTACGTAAATCTAATTTGTTGTTCAACTTAGTATTTTACTTTGTAGAAACGGGAAACTTATTTCCATTCACCTTCTGTCATTTGTGTTACAGTTCGATTGATTTAGATCTGAAGCTACAGTGTAATCATGTAAGTTGCTCCACACCATGGGTCTATTGGACAATAAGCGTGGTCTTTTCATTATCCTATTACTTCTTTTCCTCTCAGTGTATGTACCATAGCTCAGGAAGCAAGAGTAGGGAGAGATGAGAATGCATCGGTGATGTCCTTAGATCGTCATACCAAAATGTTTTGATCTCAGTAAGAAGAGATGGCAAAAGTGGAGGTGTTGGCCTTCTAGTAGGGCAAGATGGTGTGGGACATTTTGATGCTTTCTTTGTTAGTCTATCCATGATCCTCGTCAGTGAGATTGGTGATGAGACATTTATTATAAGAGCTATCATGTCATGTGGCATCCAAAGTCAATAGTCATGCTTGGTGCGCTCAGTGCTCTTATTGTGATGACGGATTTGTAAATAGAATTTGGTAGCATAGTGCCAAACTTGATATCAAGGATGCATACCAACAATGTTGCCACTACGCTCTATTTGTTCTTTGGACTCCATCTTCTGTACATTGGATGGAGATTTGATTCTAAATCATCTCAGAAAAATGAAATGGAAGAAGAAGAAGAAAAACTTAAAAATAGGCAAGGAAAACCAGTGTTTCATCGTTGACTATCCAGATTTTTCACGTCTATTTTCCTAGTCATTCATTTTGACATTTATAGTTGAATGGGAGGATCGTAGCAAGGACATCCCAGCAAGTCGCTTCCAAAATTTCTTCTCATTTTCTATTTGGTCATAAGCCCAATGCATGCTTAGGGTTAGAATTCTGCAGAGCTTAATTCCTCCTGCTACAGGCCCTCCTCCGGAGCTTTTCCCTGTAGCATACTTGCAGGTGTTCTTCCTTTTTACCTGTAGGTCATACCTTGCAAATTTTCCTACTGGTGTTCTTTCTTTTTTCCTAAAAGTCATACATTGCAATTTTCCTACAGGTGTTCCTCCTTTTTTCCTTGCAGGTCATAGCTTGCCAAGTAGGTGTTATTTTTTCTTTCTTTTTACCTGCAGGCCTTACTCTGCAGCTTTCCCTGCAATTGTTCTTTCTTTTTTTTTTTACTTGCAGGCCATATCCTAGAGCTTTACTTGCAGGTCATACTCTGCAGTCATCCACCCTTGAAAGTAGGTATTAGTTCATTATAATTTCATTCAATACTTGATATCTAACAGCCACAATCCAACATTGAAACCATCATAATTGTAGATTTGCAAGGTGAACTACTAAGCTTGATGCCTTTGGTCTAACAATTCCCTGACATGTTCCTTGATTTATCCAACATCAAGTCCATGTAAATTCAAATATTGGGCAAAGTTGAATACGAGAGCTAATTGATTTCATTAGAATAGAATTTTAATGGAGTCAGTCCCGTCAACTCACAAAAAAAAGCTCTTCATGCTCATTTATCTGTTGTTACAGTTTTGGGTCTCAGTTTTTTAGCATCAAAATCACCGCTTTACCTTCATCTCAAGACTGACTCCCACTAGAGACTCTTCGGTAATAAGGCTTAAATAATAGTTAAGATTTTTGTAGATCATCAACAAAATAAAAAAGCTTGCTCGCATTTATTGTGCTATTACATGTCTGATCATGAACAATCTAAGTCACTATTGATGGGGTATCTCGCCCCATCACTATAGACTCTAATGTTGAGAATCTTTGAAAAAGACATAAGCTTAATCCCATAGATCTAGGCTTCTGATAATGATCTAGCATATATCAAAAGGCGTGATTTCACACAACACTTAGTCAATGCATAGTAACGTGGTAACAAAGCAAATGCAGCATTGTCTATTAATCTACATCTTAAAATCATTTTGAAATCAAAAGAGTTGACACGAAAGTAGAAAATGAGTTGGGTTGACTCAGAGTCAATTGACTAGATTCATCAAGATCAAATTCATGTGACTTCCTAAGTAGAAGATGCATTAAAATCCTGCTACTACACATGGATTTGTAAGGCAAACAGACAATTTCTCACATTCTCTTGGATCAACTTCCCTGCTTAGTTATTTTTCCTTGGTCATTAACATCAAGGATAGGTTGTATTCTAAGTGGTTAATGAAGTCTGATGCTTAATATTGATCGATAGTAATAACCAACTTTTAACACTTCGCTTGACCATGTCCTAAGCTTTAATAATAATTATAGCAAAGATTATTTCAAAAAAAAGAGTTTGTATAATTACTATCATGACCCGACCCGGGGCTTCAAATTAACCAATGCGGTAACAGACAGTCGGATAATGAAATTAAAATTTGGACCATTTCTTGATTTATGTGTGTCATCCTTGCAAAGGGGACATGCAAAACTTCTATGTATCATTTCAGTGTTGTTGGATTGCATAAATCTAGAAATAGTCCAAATTTTAATTTTACTGACTGTATGTTCCTGCCTTAGTTAATTGTAAGCCTCAGGTCTGGTCATGACAATTACCTAGGTTAAAACTCTTTTGTTCCACTTCTTAACAATCTAGGTCTCATTTCCCTTCGTTTTGATAGGATTCTTATCATCCATGTCATATTGTTTATCTTAATCACCATAGAACAAATGTCGAGTTGACTAAAGTCTTTATTTAGAAAGAGTAAAAGTTTGTTAGAGGAGCTTCAATGCAACACTTCTATGCACTTCATCAACAAAACTTTAAACAATGCACCAATCAACAAGGCTAGTTTCCTAAACTCCATAACAAAATCTTCCAAATTCTAGGCTTGCAAAAAATAAAACCTGCACTTCTTGAATGTTCTAGCCATAACCCTACCAAATCTCACAAAACCTCTTCTTCATACCCCATATGATAGCATTCTTGGTAGGGTAGTTTATTAAACTAACTCTAGGGGATATCTTGATGCCCATATCTTAGATGAGAGTTCCACCAAAGAAAGCATATTGCATGTTTGGTGAAGATCCAATTAAGCAAACCAGTCCACTTGGGTATAATAACCATGGAAACTAAAATAGATCTCCAACCTACGTAGATAACAAACTTGCCAACATCAAAGCTTCATAAAAGATACAGATGTTAATCTTCACCATTACCATTAATAGTTGATATCTTTCACTTAAAAGGCTCCAGATTCTCGCATTTTGAATCAACTTCTGGTCCACTGTAATTCTTAGTCGAGATCTTTCTTTCACCACAATCATTCCAAACTTGCTAATTCAGTTCCATTGCACCAAAATCTGCTTACTCAAAATCTCCATTAAGGATTGTGACTTGATTTGCTATGCTGTTGGATGAATCTCAAGAATTGGTTGGCAAATTGGCCTCTCTTTGCCTTCTTAAGATTTCTTCTTCTAAGTACAAGAATGATTCTCTCATCTTCTTGCCGTCACTGTTTTTCAATGCCATGTATTAGAGTGCACAATTAATTTAAAGCCCTAATACCTAAAATATGATTAATGAGGTATAATTTGAAATTTGCATGAAACAGAAACCAAGCAAGCAGTTTTATTAATGGAGGAAACTAGGCAACATGTAAGAAATAAAAATCTCTCAAATCCCTTCCCTCTCTAGTTCATTGACTCCATGTTGCTGTCGGACAATTTTTTCGATTGATTAATTATGAAAATATGGTATATGAAAATAATTTTTGAGATTTAATTTAAGTATAAAAGATATATAGTTTGAGTTTTAAAAGTAGTGTGTTTTAGTTTTTTTTGAAAAATGAGACCAAATGGATCTCATTCGTCCAATAGTTTGCATAATCGTGTCTGATACCGCGAATACTACACCCTCCCGAAAGATAAGTGTAGACCTCGGCGATAGACCCAATCCAGCAAACTAAGAGATTTGTGACATCCGTTTAGTCTGTGAACCTTTTATATATGACCGACAAGTTCCCCTATTTAATACAAAGATTAAATAGGGTTTATTTTATCTGGGTTCCAAGTTCCCTATAGAGGCAAGCTCCTATAGTTAATTACATCCCAAATGACGGGAATCATTTGAAAAAACTCTCGATAATGATCAATGGTTCTAGTCTTCAAGAATTCAAGGTTCAGGTTTTCAAGGTAGGACGTAGAAGGGCAAATGGGAGTGGCTCAAACATGAACAGTTATTTC